>NW_027438400.1:0-130358 GCF_000715075.1 Nicotiana tabacum | reverse complement strand
AAATTGCATCATCTCCTAGAATCCATATGCAAATTGCTCACATACTCCAACACGACATTAAACCTGTAACGACCCGACCGGTCGTTTTGAGCATTACAATCCCATTCCCCCATTTACTGCTCAATTTATGCCTTACATTTGTTATGTGACTTGCCGGAGATAATTGGTTCGGGTCCAGTGAGGTTTTGGAATACTTAGTTCCAAGGTTTAGAATTTAAGTTGAAAGATTGACCGGATGTTGTCTTATGTGTAATGACCCCGGAGAATATTTTCTAAGACAATTAAGGTTTTATGGTGCCGAGGTAGATCAATTAGTATAAAGGTTATACAAATTTTTTGCGGGTCGGACTTTTTGGGTTGAACAATGCACTGGGGAGTAAACAAAATTTGTGACAGAAAAAATGCGTTTCTGCGGACCGCAAAATGACCTCAGAGTAAGGCAGTTAAGGGGTCGTTTTGGATTCCATTCTGCGGTCGACTATGCGACCGTAGAACTGTTCTGTGGTTCATTATGTGACCGCAGAACAGGTCTGCGAGCCGCATAGTGACCGCAAACCCAAGCAGGTGTTTCCCAGTTCCGGAGGCCAATTTTGCGGCCGATATGCGGACCGCATATCCAATCTGTGGTCGCATATGCGACCACATATCCTATCCGGAGCTTCATTTTTTTGGGATTTTATAACCCGATCCAACTTCGATTCATAGCTCTTGAAGCTCATTTTGTAGCAAAAATCTGATATTTTTAGAGAGAAGGGAGAGTATTCTAAAGAGAGGAAGAAGCTCATGTACTTTGTTCATCAAGATCTTGTTCAAGCTTTGAAATCCAACAAGAAAATATCACAAGATATTCACCTAAAATGTAAGGTTCTAACCCCTAATCTTCAATTTCGAGTTTGGGTAAAGATGGGCGATTAAGAGTATGATTCTTGGGTGTAAGAGTATTATTTATACGTATCAATAAGGTTTATTGAAAGAGTGTCGAGTTCAAATGGGTAAAGATTGGGTTGAAAATGGTATAAATCTTCAAAGATTTTAATTGAAGATTTGAGGGTCGAGTTGATGTCGAAATTTGGTGAAATTTATATGGTTAGACTCGTGGTTGGATGAGCGTTCATATTTTGTAACTTTTGTCGGGTTCCAATACATGGGCCCCACGGGCAATTTTTTGAGTTAATTTCGAATTTTATTGGAAAATTAGTATTTTCTTATGGAATTAATTACAATAATTGATATTGACTGAATCGAATTAATTGTGGCTAGATATGAGGCTTTCGGAGATCAATTCTCGTGGCAAGGGCATAGCCGAATAAAGAATTACACGGGTTGAGGTAAGTAACAGTTCTAAATTTGGTCCTGAAGGTATGAAACCCCGGATTATGTGTTATGTGATTTGTTTTGAGGTGACGCACATGCTAGGTGACGGGCGTGTAGGCGTGCACTGTAGGAATGGTGACTTGGTCAAATTTCATGGAACTGTCTAGGAATGTAGACGCACATTCAAAAGGATGGCTTGTTCGAAAGAGTTTCATATTGGATTCAACACTACATACGATATTCCGTTCCGGCCCTCACTAACTCTTTGCTTGAATTAAGCTCGCACGTCAGGAGTGTGTTAAAATTATAATTAAATAAGTAAATATATACTCTTTATAATATTTTAAACTTCTACGTAGATGAGATGAATTCATGAGTACTTAACAATACAAAAACATACTTGGGAAAGCCAGTGGACACTGTAAGAGGAGTGAACAAAGTGCAGACTCTTGGAAGGGAAAAGTCTATTATAGAGTGAACCAGCAATTCCCGCAACAAAGCAATTAGGATCAAATATCCATCATCTCCCATATTCTGTCTCCTCAAATCTTCATGGAATTCTGGCAACGATCAGAAAATGGTATTAAAATCATTAGCAGGAAGATTATTCAAGAAAATTTGAAATTCCGGCGATTGTTGTTGTTGGCCGTTGCTTTTGCATTCTTCGCGAATAGCGCTAATAAGTTGTGTGACCACCAAAAGAGTATTAGGTCCAGAGGAACAACCTAACTCCGCAATACAAATGGTTTCTGGGGAAAGGCTGCGGTAGAGTGCAGATATGGCTTCCTCTAATATTGGCTTTGTCATGAGAATCACCTTTTGCTGTAAATATAAGGAAATGAGTTTACTTTTATATGCACTAACTGTATAAAAGAATTTAGATGTGTATTTTCTACGAAACATACAGAATATTTATATATACAAAAAATATATATTTTTCGGGTATTATTTTGAGAGTGGCTATACAGTGTCAACTTTTCATTATTTGACCTTTTTCAACACAATTTCGAATTTTTTTTTTCAAGTTTCAACAAAATTTATGTCCAAATACCCAGCCTATATCTATCCCACCGTATCGCATGGCTCCAAAAGAATTGAAAGAATAGCTTGAGGAGTTACTAGACAAGGGGTTCGTCAGACTGAGTGTATCGCCTTGGGGTGCACCGGTATTATTTGTGAAGAAGAAGGATGTAACAATGCGGATGTGTATTGATTATCGCCAATTGAACAAAGTCACTATTAAGAACAAGTACCCATTGTCGCGTATTGATGATCTATTTGACTAGTTGTAGGGTGATTGTGCACCAATTGTAAATAGTTATACACATACTATATATGGATTATACATATATATTAAGTATCGCCGGATTTTTTTTTAAATTTAAGTAATTTGATGGACGACTATTTAGGTTAAACAAGGGAGTAACTAAGGGTAGGGTTCGAGGACATGAACTAATTGCCCTAGTTTGTTTTGATCAGGGAGACAACGACAGTTATGAACATAGTCTTCTCTTTTGCTATGCCATCGACAAAGATCTTTCTGCACTTGAGGAACTCATGATATATAAGGAACATTTATATAAATAGCTGGCTTTATTCACTGTTTATTCTTTTTAGCTGGCATACACATATCTTTATGCACTGATACATGGATTATACATATATATTCTATATCGCCAACTATTTTTAATTTAAACGGCTGGATAGACGGCTATTTAGGTTATATAAGGGAATAATTAAGGGTAGGTTGGAGGGCATGAACTAATTGCCCTAGTTTGTTTTGGTCAAGGAGACAACAACATTTGTGCACGTAGTCTTCTCTTTTGCTATGCCACTGACAAAAATCTCTCTGCACTTGTGGAACACTTGATCCATATTCAATTCATCACCAAAATGGCTGACAAGTAAAGGCTCAATAAAAGCTCTCATGCACTGTGTCACATTGTATTCATCAGAAGAATCCATATGGATTTCTGAAGTATTCAAGACATCAATGGTGAAAGATCCCTCCTTTTCAATTATAAACTTCACTTCTGCAGGAGATGGACAGTATATAGGAGTGTTGAATGCAACCACTTTCTCTTCTTCTATTGATCCCTGCATTCATTATTTTACTCATGAATATCAATAACATCAACAACAACAACATATCCAGTACGCAAGGGAATTAAGGAAGGGTAATATGAACATAGACTTTATCCCTACCTTGTGCATGTAGAGAGGTTGTTTCCGTAGACATAAAAATAACATATTGATAATTTTAGAAGAATTAACCCAAATAGCCGTTCACCCAACTGCTTAAACTAAAATAGCTAGTGAAGGTATATTATATGCATAATTTGTGCATAATCAATATATAACATATGTATTTAGCTAGACAAAGTAAAAAATGAATATGACCGGCTATTTATGTAAAGATCCCTTGATTTAATGATAATTTAGGTTTCATTTGTTTTTCTTAAATTTAAGATGTGTGAATTTGATTTCATATCTTTGTTGTAAAAATTATATGATTTATTAAGATAATTTAAAAGCTAGCGGCAACAGAATTGGTGGTGGTGGTGGGAGGTAGTGGTGGTCTTCTATATAGGGTTGTTGTGCATCGACGAAGGTTGGTAGTGGTAATTTTCCGCTAGAGGTTGCTGTTGGTGGTTAATTGTTAGTAATAGATAGAGGAGCGGTTAAGAGTCACATTTACAACAATGTTTAAAATTATTAACTTTACACTTTATATTTTACTGTTTCTAATGACATGCCTTTATATCTACGAAAATTGGCATGTTTAAGACCACAATCTCGTTTCTTTTTTAAACTTTATCACCAATCAAACAGGACTACCACATAAAATAAAATTGCAGTATAAAAAAGGATCTGGTCCAAAAAGATAACTCTCAACCAAGAAAAAACAAAACTAGAACTAATCAAGATCAATAGGAAAGCTAAGAATCCATTAACAAAGTTCATACCATGACTATGTATAGAATTATATGTGTATTTTAAAAGTTTGGTTTTACCTCTGCAATCAGTCCATTGAGAGCCCTGACCATAGGCTCCAACAGGAAGCAAGAAGCTTTGCTAAAGCGATCTTCATTTTTTCTGCCCATCACAGTCAATACCATACGCCCACCTTTCACCAATTCTATTGAGCGTAACTTGAGAAAATTTACAAAATCTCTTTCATATTGCTCGCAATATGCTTCAATCACATCTAGTGGGCTTGTACTTGCCACGTGAATATTTCCTTTGTTATTCTCTATTCCAACAGGTACCTATTAGAGGAGAAATGAAAGTTAGCGTCGATCAGTACTTATTCAAAATAAGTATGATCATATTATATATATGCTTTATATTTTAATTGCCTTTGAGTAATGTGAAAATTGTCTTCGTGTGACCTATAGGTCACGGGATCGAGTTGTGGAAGCAGTCATACTAATGCTTGCATTAGAATAGGTTGTCTACATCACACCCCTAGGAATGCGGGTCTTTCCCGAACCCTGCGTTAATACAGAATGCTTTGTGTACGGGCTACCCTTTATTATTTTAATTTATCAATTTTGAAATGTAAGACAAGATAACTTACTAAATAGATCTTTTAATAAAATATAGGGTCTGAGCTTAGCTACACTTGTAGCTCCACCCCAGAAAGCAAAGGGTTAAGTTAAACTTATGCACAACCTATCCTATATATCCTAAATCCGCATTTGACACCTATAGTATTGATTTCAAAAAAACAATATTATAAAAAGAAACAAATACTATAGGATTATGATTTTATATAAATTTTCAAGTTCTTTTTCTTCAAGTTTGCTCACAAAATTATTTTATACCGCAAAATAAGAAAAATTGCATCATCATCTCCTAGAATCCATATGCAAGAGCTTCAGGTTGGATTCAACACTACATACAATATTCCATTATTTTAAGCTCGCACGTCAGGAGTGTGTTAATAATATAATTAAATAAATAAATATACTCTTTCTAATATTTTAAACTTGTAGAATGAACCAGCAACTCCTGCAACAAAGCAATTAGGATCAAATATTCCATCATCTCCCATATTCTCTCTCCTCAAATCTTCATGGAATTCTGGCAACGAGCGGAAAATGGTATTTAAATCATTCCCAGGAAGATCATTCAAGTAAATTTGAAATTCCGGCGATTGTTGTTGGCCGTTGCTTTTTCAAGTTTCAACAAAATTTATGTCCAAACGCTAGTTAAGTAAAAGAAAATAAGTCTAAGCTTTATGTTCCGATAAGATAAGAAATACTATCAGATCACATAAATGATAACTATACGTTTTACACTGTACCTTTTACACTATCAGTATATATAAGTAAAATTCATAAGAACTTGTTATTTATAATTGTTGCGAGTTTATAACTCCATTAGGAATAAAAAGGTGTTTGATGATACCTGGAGCTTAGAGTTTTTTGCATAGCTTGTGTCTCCAATTCCTCCATTCATGTGAAGTATTTTAGCAACTTCCATCTCTCCTTCTCTTGCTAATTGGATATTTTTGTGTTAAATTAGGTATTTATAGATGGGTGAAACCAAATTTATCCTTTGAATTTCCATCATTGTCCTCGCGAGCCAACTGAGAAAATATTGTACACTATGGGTGTGTTTGGTATGAAATATTTTTTAATTTTTCCATATTTTATTGACTTAGATATTTTGGAAAATATTTTCCTCGTGAACTCATTTTTCTCCAATTGGAGAAAAATGTTCTCCCTATCAAGAGAAGGGAAAATATTTTTCAAACAAGAAAAATAAGTAATAAAATCACTCATTCTCCAGGAAAGACATATAAAGATCAAGGACTAGAATCGTTAAGGGTAACTAGCCTATTTTCCTATTTGTGTACCTTAATTATAAGTATTATGACTTGATCAAACCTATTAAAACTAGTAGAAATGACACTAGATAGCCACTTTAAAACGCTGCTATTTAGGAATTAGCAAGTATATCCTGAATTTTAGTTTTTCAGTTTAATTTTTCGAGACACAAATATCTCTAATTGTCTAAAAGTTAAGATTTTTAGATGAGAAATTTAGGACAAAATAAGCCATGCGATCGCGGCCTCCTTCTTCGCGATCGCCAGCCCTCCTTCTTCACGATCGCGGTTAACAAAGCTTGGCATAAATATAACCCCCATCCCTCCCCCACCCCCCACACAGACAAAGAGGGGGGAAGGGGGAGATTTTTATCATATATTTAGAAAATCATGATTTTGCAATGACTCATCGAGAAAAATCATATCACGTTTTTTAGTGTCATCACATCTTGGCTTGTACCATCACGTATTGGAAAATATTGGAAAAGCACCTATTAGAAGAAGAAACATAGAGAACATAGTGCAAATTAGGATAGTCTTAGGAATATATGACTCAATTTATATCAGCTACTCAAGAATTATTTCAAATGGTATGTTGTCAAACTATTCTTGTAACGATCCGACTTGTCATTTTAAAAATTAACGCCCTGTTCAACGACTTAAGGTCTTGGGCAATTATATAATATGTACTATGACCTGCGGGTGTGGTCGAGTTTCATAATTGAAAGAGAAATTCTCATTTTGAAGCTTAAATGGAAATAGTTGACCAAAGAGTTGACTTTTGAGCAAACGGCCTTATAATAGAATTTTAATGATGTCAATAGTTTCGTATGGTGATTTTGGACTTAGGTGCGTGTTCCGATTTGGATTTGGAAGTCCGTAGGACAATTCGACGCATTTTGGCGAAAGTTGGAAAATAGACGTTATTCGGAAAGTTCGATCGAATGTTGAATTTTTGATAATGAGGTCAGAATCCGATTCTGGAAATTGAAATAGGTCCGTTATGTCACTTATGACTAGTGTGCAAAATTTGTGGTCAATCGGACTTGATTCGATAAGTTTCGGCATCGAATGGTGAAGTTGAAAATTTCATAATAGACTAAAGTTTCAGGTGAGTTCGCACAAAACTAAAATTCAAACAAGCATACCTCTCTTGATATGACGATTTTATATGGTTTTTACCTATCAGAAGAAAGGTCTATGTGTCTAGTTTCCAACGCTTCAAACCGTTTCTCATTTGGACATTCCTACAAGAAGTTATGACCAAATTACCAAAGGCTGCCAGAGTACGATTCTGCGACCACTATGCGACCATTATGCGATCGCAAAATGGTTTTGCGACCGCAAAATGGTCCAGAACAGCCCAGTTCTGGGCACCGATTTATGCGATCATTTTACGACCCGCACACCAATTGTGTGATCCATTGTGCGATGGCATAACTGAGTTCGGAGGGTTAAGTTTCCTATTTTCATAATTCGACCCCATTTTGATAAATAGTCTTTGAGATTTATATTGGGAAAATTATCTGAGGTTTTTAGAGAGAAGTGAGAGTGTTCTAGAGAGAGAAGGTAGATGAAGTATTTTGTTCTGATTACCCTCCTCGATTTGCGTGCGCAGTCCGGGCAGGTTTCCGGAAAGCTTTTATGTTGAAAACTAATGAAAATAAGATTTTTTGCCTTAAAAGCTGATTTTAGTTGACTTCGGTCAATATTTTTGGCAAACAGGTCCGGATCCGTACGTTGACGGTCCCGGTAGGTCCGTATTGAATTATGGGACCTGGGCGTATGCCCGAAATTGAATTCGGAGGTCCCTAACTTGAGTTATGAATTTCTGATGAAAATTAAAAGTATGGAAATTATTTATTTTTAAGAATTTATTGATATTTGGCATTGTTAGTATCGGGTCCATATTCTGGTTCCGGAGCCTGGTACAGGTTCATTATGATATTTAACACTTGTCTGTGAAATTTGGTGAGAAACAGAGTTGATTTGACCTAATTCGGATGTCCAATTGAGAAGATATGAATTTTAAAGTGTTCTTGAGAATTTCATTTGATTTGGTGCTAAATTCGTAGTTCTAGGTATTATTTTGGCGATTTGATCGCGCGAGCAAGTTCGTATGGTGCTTTTAGACTTGTGTGCATGTTTGGTTTGGAGCCCTGACGGCTCGGGTGAGTTTCTGATAAGCCACGGGATGTTTTGAACTTAGAAATTTTGCTGGTATAACTGAACCTGTTGCAGGCCTCTGATATCGCAATTGCGAGATCAGGCATCGCAAATGCGAACATAACAGGGTCCGCAATTGCGAGGCTTTCATCGCAATTGCGATCAGAAGCCTGCGCCAGCAGTTCTTGCATTTGCGAGGTTACCTTCGCAATTGCGAAGGGAGTCTGGGAAGGGCAGGTTCGCAAATGCGAACATTTACTCGCATTTGCGAGGTTCAGTGGTCGCAAATGCGACACTTTCCTCGCATTTGCAAAGGAAGCGGGATTGTGAAGGGCATCGCAATTGCGATTGTTCCTTCGCAACTGCGAGCTTCGCATTTGTGAAGCTCAGGTAGCAATTGCGACACCTGCAGCGGAGTAAATGGGGCTTAGACGGGATTTTTCATTCATTCTTCATATTTTCAAAACTCTAATCCTTAAGAGGCGATTTGCCAAAGACCAAATCTTCCCCAAATCATAGGTGAGTGATTCCTAACTCTTTTCTTTCAATCTTTTACATCTTATAACAAGATTTAAACCTAGAATCTAGAATTTTTATGGTGAAATTAGGATTTTTTGATAGAAGTTAGGAATTTAGAAATTTGAGGATTTAGACCTCAATTTGAGGTCGGATTCCAAAACTAATTACATATTCGGACTCGGGGGTAAATGGGTAAAAGGATTTTGGTTCGAACCTCGGGTTTTGACCAAGCAGGCCCGGGGTCGATTTTTCAACCTTTTGGAGAAAAATTTGGGAAATTTAATTTATGAAATATAATTGATTCCTTTAGCAATATTTGATGTTATTGAGTCATTTTTGAATAGATACGAGTATTTTATAGGTGAATTCCAAAGGATAAGCTGTGATTGAGAATTTAGTGATCTTCGAGCAAGGTAAGTGTTATGTCTAACTTTGGCTTGAGGGAATAGGTATTGTGTGAGTAATTGCTACGTGTTTTGTTGTTGAATACGATGTATAGTTGAGGTGACGAGCATCTATGTATTGTGGTCGAGTCATAGCATGCGAGTGAAATTCCATTCTTGCAAATTTGTAGTCTTAAATCTTGTTATCCATGCTTATTGATGTTGTTGAAATATTGGGAGACTTGTATCCGTTTCCACCAAGGTTGATAAAATTGTGAATATTGATTCGAGGTTGAGATGTTAAATTGTGAAAGTAATTATTGATGAAATATTGATTTCTTTGTGAAACTTCTCTCTATTCGTTGTTATTGATTCTGTGAATTGTGAGGAAGAGTATAAAGCACGAAAGGTGATGCCATGCGTGAGTTATTTATATGGTGAGGAAGAGTGTAATGCATGAAGGGTGATGCCGTGCATGCATTATTTATATTGTGAGGAAGAGTGTAAAGCACGAAGGGTGATGCTGTGTATATTAGGAGAGGTTTAAAGCACGAAGGGTGATTCCATGTATATTATGAGAGGTTTAAAACATGAAGGCTGATGCCGTGTATATTATGAGAGGTTTAATGTACGAAGGGTGATGTCGTGCCGTTCTATTTATTTATTTGGTGAGGTTGAGAGTAAAAGCACGAAGGGTGATGCCGTGCAGTTTTCCTTGCTGTTTTAATTGCTCAATTCGTTGAAGGATTTTCGGTTTAATCCTGTCATTTCTTTATTCTCACTCTTTATGTTATATTCCCCCCGTTGTATGTTCCCTTTCCATTATTTCTGCGTTATTTCTTTATTTACTGTTGTTGCCACTAGCACGATTATACTGTTCAGGTTATATGTAGGTGTCTTGTCCTAGACTCGTCACTACTTCGCCGAGGTTAGGCTCGACACTTTCCAGTACATGGGGTCGGTTGTACTAATGATGCACTCTGTACTTTCTGTGCAGACTTTGATACCAGCTCAGGTTGATCGAGATTTTGCTATTGGTCCGCTGTCCGGAGGCTCAAGGTAGATCTGTCGCCGTTCACAGACCTTGAAGTCCCCATCTACCTTTTATGTCACTATTGTTTTCTTTCATTCAGATAGTTGTATTTCTTTCAGACTATTACTTGTAGTAAATTCTAGAATGCTCGTGAATAGTGACTCCAGATCCGGGTGGTAGTAATTAATACAGTTTTATAAAATTCAGCACCTCTTATATTTCATCTTAGTTAATCATTGTTATTTACTGAATGAAAATAAGGAATTGGTTTAACTATTTTCTAATGTTGGCTTGCCTAGCAAGTGAAATATCAGGCGCCATCACGGTCCCGTCGGTGGGAAATTTCGGGTCGTGACAGTTGGTATCAGAGCACTAGGTTTTCTATGTCGCACGATTCACGAGTAAGCTTAGTAGAGTATGAAGGATCGGTACGGAGACGTCTGTACTTATTTTCCAGAGGCTACAGAGTTTAGGAATAATTCTACTTCTTTCATTCCTTATCACGCGGCATTGATTTATCTTGAAACATATATCTCATAATTCCTTTGTATCCACTCGTGTATGACATTACATACTCAGTTTCAGTAGTGCGTCGACGGTGGACTATGAGAGAGTCATAGATGCTCAACGTGTGGTTCCAACTGAAGATGCGGGCGTATTGAGATATCGACCAGTGAATCATGTGAGGGGTGCAACAGACTTTGGAATCTGGTTGAGTTATACGAGTTGTGAAGGTTAATATTGTGGACCATCGGATGTGGTGAACTACGACTTCGCGCCGAGTGGGGGAGTAAGATATCAATGAATGGATTGTGAGTCATGTGTTATATCAGTTTTGGCCTGAAATGTATATATGTGGTACTGAAAGGTTCTCCCAAAATTTACATGTGTTTAAGGCCTGAGATTTTGTAGAGGATAAGGTTGGGACTTGAGGTATGTCCGCCTCCGATATAATCTTATACTTCAGTACCAAAGGAGTTAGAGAAACAACATTAAATTTATAGAAGGTCTACTCAGCGTGGACGTCACGCTTGCGGATTTTGGGGTGCTTCGGAGGAAGTACAGTGGTTGACGAGATTCTGGACTAGGAATTGTCTGTATGGATATCTACTTTTGTGATCATCGTATATAAATAGGGGTTAAGTTTACCCAAAAGAAGAATCGAAGAGTATGTTAAGAAATGGGTCAGCTCAACAGTGTTGAGTCAGCATAACAAAATAAGAAATTGGCCTTGGAAGAGATAATTCTCCACAAGTGTCTGTGGCAAGCCTATGAATAGGGCAGACCAGCCAATACAACACCGCCCACTTGGATTGGTTCTCAGAAATACTTTTGAAAGAGTTTGTTTCCCGGACTCTCCATAAAGCATGGCGCATATGGTTTGAACGATTGCGTCAGGTCACCATGACGGTGTCATAATATTCCATCAAGTTCAATAAGTTAGCCCGTCATATTCCTACTTTTCTTCCTACAACCAGAGAGCGAGTCCAGAGACTCATTAAAAGGACTTAATTATGATCGTAAAATTTTGTATGACTCGGGAGCTATAGATTGATACTTTATTTCCACTAGTGATAGAAATTGCAAAGATATTAGACCGTGTTCGGGGTGAGGAAAAAAAGGAAACTAAGGAGACCAAGATGTCGCGAGGTTCTGGGGGATTCAGTGGATTCTACTCTGCGAGTATAAATCATTATGGCGGGGGCTCGGGTAGTCGGCCAGCCCAGTTCGCACATCGGATTAATCGAGGTGGTCCAGTAAGTTCTTTTAATGCACCACTGACATGAGTTTCCTACAATGGTTATTCCAGTTATCTGGCACACACTCAATATGAGCAGCCAAACACACAAAGGAGTTGTTATGAATACGGTGATACTAGGTACATCATGAGAAAATTGTCCCAAACTTGGGAGAGGCATATTTCATCAAAGCACTCAGGCTATGTGCCCCATTGCAGTTACTACACCACCCACACGATCAGTTAAGGGTGGAGGACAGGCGGGTAGAAGGCGTCCTAGAGGTGGAGACCCAGTCGTTGTTATATTTGTTTTATGGTATGGTGGAGGTCGTTACATCAGATGGTGTCGTTATAGGTACGACCTCGATTTAAAATAAAGGAATAATTTACTTAACTTGATTCGGTTCTGAGTATCAAGACGAGTCCTCCTATTGTGCTCCACTTATGAATGAGCTTCGTAATTCTGTAATCTACTTATGTGTTTACTTCTGTTGGGAGGTTTTATGGAGATAACTACACCTATCATTCCATGATGGACTCTAATAAGATCTGTAAGGCTAAATGTGTCTTTCTGGTACTTATTTCGGTATGTTTTGATGTATTTCCATATAGTTGATTACAAATTGTGAATTATATGCCCTACCGGTGTGGGGTTCATTATGTGTTGTGATTTTATTTAACGAAAGTTATTTAAAGGAGAAAATGGAAAGTTTCGATTGGCAAGATGTGCATACTACTTGTGATTCAGAACTGAGGCCGAGGTCCTCGTATTTTAAAATAAATTGATATGTTTAAACCGGGGTATGAGCTGCGGTGGAAGTTATATAAGGACGAGATCCTTCTGATAAAAATTCTTATGTTTAAATTCTCCCTTGTGAAAATTAAATTTGTACTATAGTACTAATAGGGAGCCATGCCTGCTAGGCTTATTTGAAATTTTTTTGTATGAAATTCTCTGTGCATACTTGCCAAATTCGTGTTGTAATATTGAGTTGTAACCTACGAGGTCGGTTCCCGCCCAGGTGGCGTTAAATGTGACTCATTAATTCAGGTAAATAGTTATGAGGTCTTCATGCCTCACATCTCGTTATTAGTATTGTGAAGGTTTGGAACGAGATTTTTGTTAACATGAAGTTAATTGACGATTCTGTAATTGATTATGAACAACTATTAAGACCAGATTCAACCAGAAGGGTGCCCCATTTAGATGGTCAGACGAGTGTGAGTTGAGCTTTCTGGAGCTCAAGACCGCTTTGACTACAACGCTAGTGTTGGTATTACCCACAGGTTCAGGATCATATACGGTATATTGTGACGCCTCTCACATTGGGTTGCAGTATTAATGCAAGATGGCAAGGTAATTGCATATGCGTCGCGGCAATTGAAAGTTCACGAGAAGAATTATCCTGTTCATGACTTAGAACTGGCAGCCATTGTTCATGCGCTGAAGATTTGGAGGCATTACCTCTACGGTGTTTCGTGTGAGGTATTTACTGATCATCGTTGCCTTCAGTACCGGTTCAAACAAAAAGATCTTAATTTGAGGTAGAGAAGTTTGTTGGAGTTGTTGAAAGACTATGATATCACCATTTTGTATCACCCCGGAAAGGCCAATGTGGTGGCCGATGCTTTGAGTAAAAAGGCTGTGAGTATGGGCAGTCTTGCGTATATTCCGGTTGGTGAGAGGCCATTAGCTACATAGGTTCAGACTTTGGCTAACCAATTCGTAAGGTTAGATGTTTCAGAACCCAGTCGAGTTCTAGCTTGCACAGTCGCTCGGTCTTCTTTATATGAGCGCATCAGAGAGAGGCAGTATGATGGTCCTCGTTTACTTGTCCTTAAGGACACAGTGCGGCACTGTGATGCCAAACAGGTTGCTGTGGGGGAAGATGGTGTTCTGCGAATGCAGGGTCGTATTTGTGTGCCTAATGTGGATGGGCTTCGTGAATTAATTCTTGAAGAGGCACATAGTTCCAGGTATTCTATTCATCCAGGTATCGCCAAAATGTATCAAGATTTGCGGCAACATTATTGGTGGAGGAGAATGAAAAAGGATATAGTTGCATATGTAGCTCGGTGTCTGAATTATCAGCAAGTTAAGTACGAGCATCAAAGACCTGGTAGGTTGCTTCAGAAGTTAGAAATTCCTGAATGGAAATGGGAGTGTATCACTATGGATTTTGTTGTTGGAATCCCACGGACTCAGAGAAAATTTGATGCAGTTTGGGGTCATTATGGACAGGTTGACCAAGTCAGCACATTTCATCCCAGTGGCAGCTACCTATTCTTCAGAAAGGTTAGCTGAAATTTACATTCGTGAGATTGTCCGCCTTCACGGGGTGCCCGTGTTTATTATTTCAGATCGAGGTACGCAGTTTGCCTTGCACTTTTGGAGGGAAGTATAGCGTGAGTTGGGTACGCCGGTTGAGTTGAGCATATCATTCAATCCTCAGACAGATGGGCAGTCCGAGCGTACTATTCAGATCTTGGAGTATATGCTCCGCGCCTGTGTTATTGACTTTGCAGGTTCTTGGGATCAGTTCTTGCCGTTAACGGAGTTTGCCTACAATAACAACTACCAGTCGAGCATTTAGATGGCTCCATATGAGGCATTATACAGAAGGCGATGCCGTTCGCTAGTTTGCTGGTTCAAACCGGGAGAGGCTCGGTTATTGGGTACCAATTTGGTACAAGATGCCTTAAATAAGGTCAATATTATTCAGGATCGACTTCGCACATCTCAGTCTAGGAAAAAGAGTTATGCCGGCCGTAAAGTTCATGATATTGCATTCATGGTTGGATAAAGAATATTGCTTCGGGTATCACCCATGAAAGGAGTTATCAGATTTGGGAAGAAGGGCAAGTTGAGCCCTAGGTATATCGGGCCATTTGAGATCCTCGAGAGAATGGGGGAGGTAGCTTATAGACTTGCGTTACCTCCAGGGTTATCCACAGTTCATCCGGAATTCCATGTGTCTATGCTCCGAAAATATCATGGTGACCCGTCCCACGTGTTAGATTTCAGCTCTGTCCAGTTAGACAAGGATTTGACTTACGAGGAGGAGCCGATGGCAATTCTAGCCCGGCAAGTTTGCCAGTTGAGATCAAAGAGTTACCCTTCAGTTCGAGTGCAATGGAGAGGTCAGCCTATTGAGGCAGCTACTTGGGAGTCCGAGTCCGATAAGCGGAGTAGATATCCCCACCTTTTCACCAGCCCAGGTACGTTTCTATGTCCGTTCGAGGACGAACAATTATTTTAGAGGTGGAGAATGTGATGACCCAAAAGGTCATCTTATGTTTTAAAACTCGAATATGCACTCTTAATCCTTAAAAATCTCATTTTTACCCTCCTCGATTTGCGTGCACAGTCCGGTAAGGTTTCCGGAAAGCTTTTATGTTGAAAACTAATGAAAATAAAAAATTTTACCTTAAAAGTTAATTTTAGTTGACTTTGATCAACATTTTTGGTAAACGAGCCCGGATCCGCGCGTTGATAGTCCTGGAAGGTCTGTATCGAATTATGGGACCTGGGCGTATGCCCGGAATTGAATTCGGAGGTCCCTAACTTGAGTAATGAATTTTTGATGAAAATTAAAAGTGTGGAAATTATTTTTTTTTTTAGTATTGATTGATATTTGGTATTGTTAGTATCGGGTCCGTATTTTGGTTCCGGATCTCGGTACATGTTCATTATGATATTTAAGCCTTGTATGTGAAATTTGGTGAGAAACGGAGTTGATTTGACGTGATTCGGACATCCAATTGAGAAGATATGAATTTTAAAGTGTTTTTGAGAATTTCATTTGATTTGGTGCTAAATGCGTAGTTCTAGGTTATTTTGGCGATTTGATCGCGCGAGCATGTTCGTATGATGTTTTTAGACTTGTGTGCATGTTTGGTTTGGAGCCCCGAGGGCTCGGGTGAGTTTCGGATAGGCCACGGGATATTTTGAACTTAGAAATTTTGCTGGTATAACTGAACCTGTTGCAGGCCTCTGATCTTGCAATTGCGAGATCAGGCATCACAAATGCGAACATAACAGGGTCCGCAATTGCGAGGCTTTCATTGCAATTGCGATCAGAATCCTGGGCCAGCAGTTTTCAAATTTGCGAGGTTACTTTCGCAATTGCGAAGGGAGTCTGGGAAGGGCAGGCTCGCAAATGCGAACATTTACTCGCATTTACGAGGTTCAGTGGTCGAAAATGCGACACTTTCGTCGCATTTGAGAATGGAGCGGGATTGTGAAGGGCATCGCAATTGCGATTGTTCCTTCGCAATTATGAGCTTTGCATTTACGAAGCTCAGGTCACAATTGCGACACCTGCAGCTGAGTAAAAGGGGCTTAGACGGGATTTTTCATTCATTCTTCATATTTTCAAAACCCTAAACCTTAATAGGCGATTTTCCAAAGACCAAATCTTCCCCAATTCATAGTTAAGTGATTCCTAACTCTTTTCTTTCAATCTTTTACATCTTATAACAAGATTTCAACCTAGAATCTAGAATTTTTATGGTGAAATTAGGATTTTTGGGTAGAAGTTAGGAATTTAGAAATTTGAGGATTTAGACCTCAATTTGAGGTCGGATTCCAATACTAATTACATATTCAGGATTGGGGGTGAATGGGTCAAAGGATTTTGGTCCGAACCTCGGGTTTTGACCAAGCGGGTCCGGGGTCGATTTTTCAACCTTTTGGAGAAAAATTTGGGAAATTTAATTTATGAAATATAATTGATTCCTTTAGAAATATTTGATGTTATTGAGTCAGTTTTGAATAGATACGAGTGGTTTGGAGGTGAATTCCAAAGGAAAGTTGTGATTAAGAGTTTAGTGGTGTTCGGAGCAAGGTACGTGTTGTGTCTAACTTTGGCTTGAGGGAATAGGTATTGTGTGAGTAATTGCTACGTATTTTGTTGTTGAATACGATGTATAGTTGAGGTGACAAGCATCTATGCGTTGTGGTCGAGTCATAGCATGCGAGTTAAATTCCATTCTTGCAAATTTGTAGTCTTAAATCTTGTTATCCATGCTTATTGTTGTTGTTGAAATTTTGGGAGACTTGTATCCGGTTCCACCAAGGTTGATAAAATTGTGAATATTGATTCGAGGTTGAGATGTTAAATTGTGAAAGTAATTATTGATGAAATATTGATTTCTTTGTGAAACTTCTCTCTATCCGTTGTTATTGATTATGTGAATTATGAGGAAGAGTATAAAGCACGAAGGGTGATGCCGTGCGTGAGTTATTTATATGGCGAGGAAGAGTGTAAATCACGAAGGGTGATGCCGTGCATGCATTATTTATATTATGAGGAAGAGTGTAAAGCACGAAGGGTGATGCCATGTATATTATGAGAGGTTTAAAGCACGAAAGGTGATGTCGTGTATATTATGAGAGGTTTAAAACACGAAGGGTGATGCCGTGTATATTATGAGAGGTTTAATGCATGAAGGGTGATGTCGTGCCGTTCTAATTATTTATTTGGTGAGGTTGAGAGTAAAAGCACGAAGGGTGATGCCGTGCAATTTTCCTTGCTGTTTTAATTACTTAATTCATTTAAGGATTTTCGGTTTAATCCTGTCTTTTCATTATTCTCACTCTTTATATTGTATTCCCCCCACTGTATGTTCCCTTCCCATTATTTCTGTGTTATTTCTTTATTTACTATTGTTGCCACTAGCATGATTATACTGTTCAAGTTATATATGGGTGTCTTGTCCTAGTCTCGTCACTATTTCGCCGAGGTTAGGCTCGACACTTACCAGTACATGGGGTCGGTTGTACTGATGCTGCACTCTGCACTTTCTGTGCAAACTTTGATACTAGCTCAGGTTGATCGAGATTTTTCTATTGGTCTACTATCCGAAGACTCAAGGTAGATCTGTCGGCGTTCACAGACCTTGAAGTCCCTATCTACCTTTTATGTCACTGTTGTTTTCTTTCATTCAGACAATTATAATTTTTTCAGACTATTACTTGTAGTAAATTCTAGAATGCTCGTGAATCGTGACTCCAGATCCGGGTTGTAGTAATTAATACAGTTTTATAAAATTTCGCACCTCTTATATTTCATCTTAGTTAATCATTGTTATTTACTGAATGGAAATAAGGAATTGGTTTAACGATTTTCTAACGTTGGCTTGTGCAACGACCCGACTTGTCATTTTAAGAATTTATGCCCCGTTCAGTGACTTAAGTTCTCGAGCAGCTTCGCAATATGTATTTATGACCCGCGGGTGTGGTCGAGTTTGATTTACTAAAGATTCAAAATTAAATTAAAAGAACAATCCTTAATTTGAAGCTTAAATAGAAAGAGTTGGCTGGAGAGTTAACTTTTGAGCATCCTTAAATAGAAAGAGTGCCTAACAATCCTTAACTTTTGAGTTAACAATCCTTAATCTGGTATGATTGCATCTGCACGAAAAAAGGCTGTAGGTGCGAGCTCGCTGATGCGAGAAATGAGTCGCGGAAGCGGAAAATTCATGGGCTGGCTAGGCACCGCGGGTGCGAAACATTTGCCACGGATGCGAAGCCGCGGGTGAGAAGAATTGTACCGCAGGTGCGAAGAATTGTACCGCGGGTGCAAAGCCGCGGGTGCGAAGAAATCACCGCGGGTGCGAAAACCCCTGGGCAATACAAAACAGAGGGGTTCCGAGCTTTTGCCATTTTTGGGCATTTCAAGCTCGGGTTGGGTGATTGTTGGGTAAGGTTTTCATGAGAAAACTTGAGGTAAGTCCCTTGTGATCATTTCCATACCATAATATTGAATTATCATCGAATAATCCGATTAGATTACATGTTTTTGAGGTATAAATCGAGGGTTTGAACTTAGGGATCTGAAAACGAAAAGTTAAGATTTGGAGGTCGAGTTGTTATTGGAATTTGATAAGATTAGTATGGTTGAACTCGTATCGGAATGGGTGTTCGGATTTCATAAAAATTTTGTCGGGTTCCGAGGAGCGAGCCTCGCATTGACTTTTGTTGACTTTTTGGAATAAAATTTTAAGTCGACGTATTATTATCCGGAATTGTTTCCGATGAATTTTAATGAAGTTATACAATTAATTTGGATAGATTTGAGCTGTCCGAAGGTCAATTCAAGCAAGAAGGCTATTTTGGAATATCGACCTACCTTCAAAGAGTAAGTGTCTTGCTTAACCTCGAGTTGGGGAATTACCCCTTAGGCATTGAGTCTTATGTGCCATTTGTGAAATGTGAAAAGCCGTGTACGCGAGGTGACGAGTACGTACTCGGGTTTATACGTGCAAAATTCATTGAGTTGAAGTCTTAGGCATTATTGTGTAGTAAATTGAGAAATTGTGGAAAAATATTAAATCATTTATTTGCCATGTCTAAATCCTTATTGTTGAATTTGTTTTTATATGATAATTTGATGTGATTGTTACTTGAAATATTTATGAAATTTCGTGAGTACTGTTGGTTTAATATTTCTTTGAAATTAATTCCAATATGAATTTTAGTATGCAAATAATTAATTTAAGCAAGCTTAAGAAGAAGTGTTAATATAATTATCTAAATTTGTATTAATGAAGGCTTTGCTTTATGCTGAGAAATTTCTATCTCTATTGATTGTTTCTGGGTGTTATATACATTATGTGGAGCCTTAAGCTATTTGTTGTGAAATTAATTGATTTTGATATATATTTGGAATTTGGTAGTAGCCATTGGGCAAATTATGATATGAATTGATTTTATTATGTTGCCGTGTAAATTGTTGTGTTGTGTGAGTTATTATTTTGAGGAGATAAGGGTGGCATTTCACTGTAGTTGCGTTTGTTGGAATATTGTCTGGGCGGAGCGATAAGGGTGGCAATAGGAGTGATAAGGGTGGCTATTGATATTGTCTGGGTGGAGCGATAAGGGTGGCTATAGGAGTGATAAGGGTGGCAATAGGAGCGATAAGAGTGGCTATTGTCAGGGACGATATGTGATTATGTGGAGATTGTTGTGTTGATAATTTTCATGTGATGTTGTGATTTTCTTGTGTTTATTTTTATACCTTGTGTAATTTGTCTTGTTGTTGGTAAATTGATAACAATCTGATTTATGTTGATATTGAGCGCCTGTGGCTATTGTCAGGCGGATTATAAAATAAAATGTGGGCACGAGATACCGTGAGTAAATAATGAGGATATTTGGCACGTGAATTGTCCGTGCAGTTGTGATATGAAATGTGGGCACGAGGTGCTGTGATGAAATGATAATGATAATTGGCACGTGAATTGTCCGTGCATTTGTGATATGAAATGAGGGCACGAGGTGCCGGGGAAGTATGATGATTTGATTATGGGCACGAGGTGCCGTGGAAATATGAAAATGGGTTGAGACCCGTATTTACGAAAAATATAAAAATGGGCTGAGACTCGTATTTTGATGATTTTGAAATGAGGTGTCACATGGTGACTTTTTAATTGAAAGAATTATATTTAAAATATTTATTTGGAAGGATTTTTACTTAGAAAGTATTATATAAACGAATTGTATTTTGAAAGATATTTATTTGAGGAATTTGTATTTGAAAAGATTTATTGAAAGAATTATATTTGAAAAATAATTATTTGAGAAAATTATATTTGAAAGAGAGTTATCTGGAAGAACTATGTGATAGACATTTATTTGAAGGGCTTGATTTAATTGGGTGTAATTGTGTTTATTAATTGTTGAGTGGTATTAATGGTATTCTTGTTGTCTGTTGTGCATATCACTGGTTGTTTTATCGTGCCTTTATTATTATTTGTTTCCTATTATTTTGTATATCATATTGCACAGGTTATTAATTAGTGAGTGTCTTGACTGTACCTTGTCTCTACTCCATTGAGGTTAGTCTTGATACTTACTGGGCACTGCTGTGGTGTGCTCACTCTACATTTCTGCACATTTTGTGCAGAGCCAGGTATTGAAGATAACGGACTTGAGCAGAGTTAAAGCGGGATTGTAGGGATTCAAGATAGAGCTGCTTGGTCGTCGCAGTCCCTTGGAGTCTTTTCATTTCATTGTACTGTTAATTTGTAATCAAACAATATTGTACATTCGGTCCTCGTGATCATTCCATTTATTCAGTTAGAGCTTGTGACTCAGTACTACCACTCTTGGGAGGTTGTATATTGTAATTATTTCCGTTTTAGTTTTGATTATTTATTTAATTCAAAAAAAATGGCTTCAAAAATGCAATGGAAATCGGCTTACCTAGTCTTAGAGACTAGGTGCCATCATGACTCCTGTGGTGGAATTTTGGGTCGTGACAACTTGGTATCAGAGCTCTAGGTTCATAGGTTCTACGAGTCACGAGCGAGTCTAGTAGAGTCTTGCGGATCAGTACGGAGACGTCTGTACTTATCTTCGAGAGGCTACAGAACTGTTAGGAAATTTCCATTTCATTCATTCCTGGAGTGCAGAATTTGTTGAATTTGGAATTTGAACCTTTGTATCTCCATTCTCTCACAGAAGGTGAGGACACGTGCTACTGGGTTAGCTGAGCAGGCATCCGCACATACTGCTAGGGCTGCAAGAGTCCGGGGCTGAGATAGAGGCCGAGGTAGAGGTCGAGGGAGGGCACGTGCTGCGACTAGAGCACCTATCAGAACAACAGTTGGGGAGCCACTAGTAGCTCCAGTTGGGGGACAGGTACCAAAAGCACTTGTTGTTACCCCAGGACTTCAGGAGACTTTGGCACAGTTCCTGATTATGTTTGGTATATTAACTTAGGCGGGATTGATGTATGTTACACCAAACATTCCGCAGATTGGGGGAGTAGCTCAGACTCCTACCAAAACTCTAGAGCAGCAGTCTCACGTTGGTCAGGTTCCGGGTTTAGTATACAACCTGTTATTCCGGTTCGGCCTGAGGTCAGTCCAGAAGAATCAAAGAAAGAACAAAAGAGACTTGAAAGGTTTAAGAGATATAGTCCACCTACTTTCAGTGGCACAACTACAGAGGATGTCCAAGAATTTCTAGAAAATTGTCATTGTATTCTCCGCACCATGGGTATTGTGGAGGTGAGCGGAGTTGCCTTTACTACATTTCAACTGTCAGGCGCAGCGTATCGGTGGTGGCAAATCTATGAAGAAGGTAGAGCAGTCGATGCCACACCACCAACTTGGGCTCAATTTTCGGAAATGTTCTTGAAAGAGTTTGTTCCCCAGACTCTCAAAGATGCGTGGCGCACAGATCTTGAACGGTTACGTCAGGTCACTATGACAGTGTCAGAATATGCTATCAGGTTCAACGAGTTAGCTCGCCATGCACCTATCTTAGTTCCTACAATCAGAGAACGGGTCCGCAGATTCATTGAGGGGCTCGATTATGATATTAAAATATGCATGGCTCGAGAATTGCAAACGGATGCTTCATTTCAGCAAGTAGTGGAGATTGCAAGGAAGATTGAGGGTGTTTTAGGCGAGGAAAGGGAGTCTAAAGAGGCCAAAAGGTCTCGAAGATCTGGAGGGTTCAATGGATTTTACTCTTCAGCTAGAACCCATTATAGCGGAGGCTCGAGCAGTCGGTCAGCTCAGTCCGCACATCGGATTACTCGGGGTGCTCCAGTTTATAGTGCACCACTGACACGAAATTCTTACAGTGGTTATTCCAGTTATCCGGCACAAACTCAATACGAGCAGTCGCGACCTCACAAGGGTTGTTATGAGTGTAGTGATACTAGGAATATCATGAGAGATTGTCCCAAACTTGGGAGGGGCTGGGTTTCATCAGAACACTCCAGCTACAAGCTTTATTCCAGTTGATACTCCACATGCATAGTCAGCTAGAGGTGGAGGACAGGCGGGTAGTGGGCGCCTAAGAGGTGGAGGCCCGACCCGTTGATTTAATCACTATGATTTGGCTGAGGCCAATACACCAGATGGTGTCGTTGCAGGTACGATCCTGATTTTTATTATAAAAGAATATTTTCCTTAATTTGATTTGGTTCTGAATAGTGAGGTGAGTCCTCCTATTATGCTCCACTTATGGTGATCTTCGTAAATTTGTGACCCACTTATATGTTTATCCCTGTTGGGAGATTTAAAGATGTGAGTCCGTGTCTGTTATTTTATTTCTGTACACCATTGAGGGCTATAAGTCCAAAAATAATTTTTATTATTCATTACAGTGGGTTTAATGTATTTCGAAATAATTGATTCCAATTTTTATGAATTATACGCCCTACCGGTATGAGGGTTCATTATATGTTGTTAAAATTATTTATGAAATGTATTGAAAAGAAGAAATAAAGTAAATTGAAAATTTCAGTTGGCACAATGTTCAACATAATTTTGATTCGGATTTGAGGATGAGATCCTCACATTTTTACATGATGTGAAATATTTAAACCAGGTTGTAAGACGCGATGAAGGTTATATAAGAACGAGGTCCTTGTGGTGAAATATTTATGAGTTTAAAATTCTCCCTTGTGAAATTTAATTTGTGCAATAATATTAATAGGGAGTCATGCCGGTTAGGCTTATTTGATAATGCTTGTATATTTTCTGTTCATATTCAGCCATTTTCGTGCTGTAAATATTGAGTTTTAGCCCAGGTGTCATTAAATGTGACTCATTAATCCGAGTAAGTAATCATGAGGTGTTCATGCCTCCCGTTCTGTTGCCAGTATTGTGAAACTTCAAAACGAGGTGATGGTTAATATGAGATTAATTGATGATGCTGGAATTAATTGTGAACAGCTTTTAAGACTAGAGATCTGGTGATGAGCATACATATGATATTCTTTATGTCCTGATATCATTATGATAAGGCAATGCTGAGATTAATTTTATTGATATATACCCTGTGGTATTTTGTTGGGTTGTGGATATGTTGTTAGGAGGTGTTTGGGTGTTACTCTGGCAGGTGGATAGGCCCAATTACAGGGAAAACTCTGCCGAAAATTCTAAAAAATTTGGGAGTTAGTAAAATTTGGAGGATTGAGATTTGCAAAGGAAGAGATAAGTTATGTTATGTGTTTGAGGGCGAATGACCCTAAGCGGGGAATAATGAAACACCCCAGAAACAATTTATTTTTTTAAGTACTTCAACATTATCAAGCAAAATTGATGTGTGCATAGGCATGAGTCGCTATATCCAGTTGAGACTAATACCGTGCGTTGTTGTGAAAAATCAGATCTTTGAAATGTTGGAGTGTAAGAAATTTATCATAAAGTCTACAAATATGGATAAAAGAAATAATCTCAAATGGGATGATGTTTTCGGGCTTATCTCAAATGCGGTAACATGGAATCAACCGTGAGTATATGTGTAAATGAAAAATCATCAATTTGGTAACCTCACAATAATTCTTAAAATGTTCGAGGACGAACATTTGTTTAAGAGGTGTAGAATGTAACGACCCGACTTGTCGTTTTAAGAATTTACGCCCCGTTCAGTGACTTAAGGTCTCGAGCAGTTTCGCAATATGTATTATGACCCGCGGGTGTGGTCGAGTTTGATTTACTAAAGATTCAGAATTAAATTAAAAGAACAATCCTTAATTTGAAGCTTAAATAGAAAGAATTGACCGGAGAGTTGACTTTTGAGCAAACGTCTCCGGAATGGAATTTTGATGATGTCAATAGCTCCGTATGGTGATTTTGGACTTAGAAGCGTGTCAGAAAAATTATTTGGAGGTCTGTAGTGGAATTAAGCTTGAAATGCCGAAAGTTAAATTTTTGGGAAGTTTGACTGGGGGTTGACTTTTTGATATCAAGGTAGGAATCCAATTCTGGAAATTTGAATAGGTCTGTTATGTCATTTATGACTTGTGTGCAAAATTTGAAGTCATTCTGAATTCATTTGATGTGTTTCGGCACAAGATAAAGAATTTGAAAGTTCAAAGTTCAGAGATTTTGATTTGAGGTGCAATTCATCGTTTTGATATTGTATGATGTGATTTAAGAATTTTACTAAGTTCGTATGATGTTTTAGGACTTGATGGTATGTTTGGTTGAGGTCCCGGGGGCATCGGGTGAGTTTGGATGCCTAACGGATCGAATTTGGATTTGGAGGAGGAGTTGAAGTTGCTGAGCATCTGGTATGATCGCACCTGCGTGAAAAAGGACCGCAGGTGCGAGCTCGCGGATGCGAGAAATGAGTCGCGGAAGGGGAAAACTCATGGGCTGGCCAGGCACCGCGGGTGCGAAAGATTTGTCGCGGATGCGAAGCCGCGGGTGCGAAGAATTTTACCGCGGGTGCGAAGAATTGTACTGCAGGTGCGAAGCTGCAAGTACGAAGAAATTAACTGCAGGTGCGAAGCCGCGGGTGCGAAGAAATCACCGCGGGCGCGAAAACCCCTGGGCAATACAAAAACAGAGGGGTTCCGAGCTTTTGCCATTTTTGGGCATTTCAAGTTTGGATTGGGCGATTTTTGAGCAAGGTTTTCATGGGAAAACTTAAGGTAAGTCCCTTGTGATCATTTTCACTCCATAATATTGAATTATCATCGAATAATCTGATTATATTACATGTTTTTGAGGTGTAAATCGGGGGTTTGAACTTAGGGATCTGAAAACGTAAAGTTAAGATTTGGAGGTCGAGTTGTTATTGGAAATCGATAAAATTGGTATGGTTGAACTCGTATCGGAATGGGTGTTCAGATTTCATGAAAATTTTGTCGGGTTTCGAGGGTTGACTTTTGTTGACTTTTTGGAATAAAATTTTAAGTCGGCGTACTATTATTCGGAATTGTTTTCGATAAATTTCAATGAAGTTATACAATTAATTTGGATAGATTTGAGCTGTCCGGAGGTCAATTCAAGCAAGAAGGCTATTTTGGAATATCGGCCTACCTTCAAAGAGTAAGTGTCTTGCTTAAACTCGAGTGGGGGAATTACCCCTTAGGCATTGAGTCTTATGTGCCATTTGTAAAATGTGGAAAGCCGTGTACGCAAGGTGACGAGTATGTACTAGGGTTTATATGTGCAAAATTCATTGAATTAAATTCTTTGGTATTATTGTGTAGTAAATTGAGAAATTGTGGAAAAATATTAAATCGTTTGTTTGCCATGTCTAAATCCTTATTGTTGAATTTGTTTTTATATGATAATTTGATGTGATTATTACTTGAAATATTTATGAAATTTCGTGAGTACTGTTGGTTTAATATTTCTTGGAAATTAATTCCAATATGAATTTTCTTATGCAAATAATTAATTGAAGCAAGCTTAAGAAGAAGTGTTAACATAATTATCTAAATTTGCATTAATGAAGGCTTTGCTTTATGCTGAGAAATTTCTATCTCTATTGATTGTTTCTGGGTGTTATATATATTGTGTGGAGCCTTAATCTATATGTTGTGAAATTAATTGATTTTGATATATCTTTGGAATTTAGTTGTAGCTATTTGGAAAATTATGATATGAATTGATTTTATTATGCTTTCCTTGTAAATTGTTGTGTTGTGTGAGTTATTATTTTGAGGAGATAAGGGTGGCATTTCACCGTTGTTGTGTTTGTTGGAATATTGTCTGGGCGGAGCGATAAGGGTGGCTATATGAGCGATAAGGGTGGCAATAGGAGTGATATGGGTGGCTATTGATATTGTCTGGGCGGAGCGATAAGGGTGGCTATAGGAGTGATAAGGGTGGCAATAGGAGCGATAAGGGTGGCTATTGTCATGGACGATATGTGATGATGTGGGGAATGTGGTGTTGATAATTTTCATGTGATGTTGTGATTTTCTTATGTTTATTTTTATACCTTCTGCAATGTGTCTTGTTGTTGGTAAATTGATAACAATCTGATTTATGTTGAAATTGAGCGCATGTGGCTATTGCTAGGCAGATTATGAAATAAAATGTGGGCACGAGGTACGTGAGTAAATAATGAGGATATTTGGCACTTGAATTGTCCGTGCAATTGTGATATGAAATGTGGGCACGAGGTGCTGTGATGAAATGATAATGATAATTGGCACGTGAATTGTTCGTGCATTTGTAATATGAAATGAGGGCACGAGGTGCTGGGGAAGTATGATGATTTAATTATGGGCACGAGGTGCCATGGAAATATGAAAATGGGCTAAGACCCGTATTTACGAAAAATATGAAAATGGGCTAAGTCCCATATTTTGATGATTTTGAAATGAGGTGTCACATGGTAACTTTTTAATTGAAAGAATTATATTCAAAATATTTATTTGGAAGGATTTTTAATTAGAAAGTATTATATAAACGAATTGTATTTTGAAAGATATTTATTTGAGAAAATTGTATTTGAAAAGATTTATTGAAAGAATTATATTTGAAAAATAATTATTTGAGAAAATTATATTTGAAAGAGAGTTATCTGGAAGAACTATGTGAACGACATTTATTTGAAGGGCTTGATTTAATTGGGTGTAATTGTGTTTATTAATTGTTGAGTGGTATTAATGGTATTCTTGTTGTCTGTTGTGCATATCACTAGTTATTTTATCGTGCCTTTATTATTATTTGTTTCCTATTATTTTATATATCATATTGCACAGGTTATTAGACTAGTGAGTGTCTTGACTGTACCTCGTCTCTACTCCATTGAGGTTAGTCTTGATACTTACTGGGCACCGCTGTGGTGTGCTCACTCTACACTTCTGCACATTTTGTGCAGAGCCAGGTATTGAACATAACGGACTTGAGCAGAGTAAAAGAGGGATCGTAAGGATTCAAGGTAGAGCTGCTTGGTCGTCGCAGCCCCTTGGAGTCTTTTTATTTTATTGTACTATTAATTTGTAATCAAAGAGTATTGTATATTCGGTCCTCGTGATCATTCTATTTATTCAGTTAGAGTTTGTGACTCAGTACTACCAGTCTAGGAAGGTTGTATATTGTAATTATTTTCCCTGTTAGTTTTGATTATTTATTTAATTCAAAAAAAAAATGGCTTCAAAAATGCTATAAAAATCGGCTTACCTAGTCTTAGAGACTAGGTGCCATCACGACTCCTGTGGAGGGATTTTGGGTCATTACAGCTTGCCTACCAAGTAAAATGGTAGGCGCCATCACGGTCCCGTCGGTGAAAAATTTCGGGTCGTGACATTTGTTCATCAATATCTTGTCCAAACTTTGAAATCCAAAAAGAAAATCTCACAAGTTCTTCATCTAAGAGGTAAGGTTCCATACCCTAGTTTTCAATTTAGAATTTGGGTAGAAGATGGTTGATTAGGAGTATGATTCTTGGGTATGAGAGTTTTATTTATACAAGTATGTACCTATAAGATTTGTGGGAAGATTGTTGGGCTAAAATAAGTAAAGATTGGGTTGAGGAGTGAAGAAAATCTTGTAGAAGAATCTTGTAGCCAAATTTGCACACCTAGTGATTGATAAAATGCTCAAATAAGCTGAAACCATGAAAATCTTCCTAGTTATGGTTCACATTTGTTATTTTTCTAAATAGATTGAAATTGCTAGGATTTTTGGAACCTCGTAGTAATGTAAGGAAGTCTCAAGAAATATTGGAGCCGTCCGGAGGTCAATTCACGTGAGAAAGCTATTTTCGAATATCGACCTAACTTCAAAAAGATAAGTGTCTTGCTTAACCTAGAGTAGGGGAATTTTCCCTTAGGCATTGAGTCTTATGTGTAATTTATGTAATTGAAAACCATGTACGCGAGGTGACGAGTACGTACTTGGTTTATATGTGCAAATTTTATTGAGTTAAAGTCTTGAGCACATTGTATAGTAAATTGGATAATTGTTGGCATATATTTAATCTTTTATTGTCGTGCCTAAATCCTTGTTGTTGACTTTGTTGTTATATGACAATTTGATGTGATTTTTATTCGATTATTTATGAAATTTCGTGAATTTGCTGGTTTGATAATTATTGGAATTTGATTTTATTTTGGATTTTCCCCTCTGCAAATAATTAATTAAATGAGCTTAAGAAGAGGTGTTTGTATAATTATTAAAAATTTAGAGTTAATGAAGACTTTGCTTTATATTGAGTAATTTCTATCTCTGTTGATTGTTTTTAGGTGTTGTACAGATTGTGTGGAGCCTTTGGATATTTGTTGTGAAATTAATTGACTTGGTTGTATCTTTGGAATTTTGGTTGTAGCCATTGGGCAAATTGTGATATGAATTGATTTTGTTATGTTGCAGTGATAATTTCCCGTGTAAATTGTTGTGTTTTGTTAATTATTATTTTGAAGATATAAGGGTGGCATTTCACTGTTGATATTATGTGGGTATAAGGGTGACATTTCACTGTGGTTGTGTTTGTTAGAATATTGTCTGGGCGGAGCGATAAGGGTGGCAATAGGAGCGATAAGAGTGGCTATTGAAATTGTCTCGGTGGAGCGATAAGGGTGGCTATAGGAGTGATAAGGGTGGCAATAGGAGCGATAAGGGTGGCTATTGTCAGGGACGATATGTGATAATGCGGGCTTATGGGGTTGATGATTTTCATGTGATGTTGTGATATTCTTGTGTTTATTTTTATACCTTGTGCAATTTTTCTTGTTGTTGGTAAATTGATAACAATCTGATTTATGTTGAAATTGAGAGCATGTGGCTATTGCCAGACGGGTTATAAAATAAAATGTCGGCACGGGGTGCCGTGAGTAAATGATAATGATATTTGGCACGTGAATTGTGGGCACGAGGTGATGTGATTAAATGATTATGATATTTGTCACGTGAATTGTCCATGCAGTTGTGATATGAAATGAGGGCACAAGGTGCCGGAAAAATATTACGATTTAATTATGGGCACGAGGTGCCGTAGAAATATAAAAAATGGGTTGAGAACCGTGTTTACGAAAAATATGGAAATAGACTAAGACCCGTATTTTTATGATTATGAAACGAAGTGTCACATGGTGACTTTTTAATTGAAAGAATTATACTCAAAATATTTATTTGAAAGGATTTTATGTAGAAGGTATTATATGAAAGAATTATATTTAATAGGTAATTATTTGAGAAAATTATATTTGAAAGAGCGTTATTTGAAAGAATTATATGTGAAAGACATTTATTTGAAGGATTTGATTTATTGTGTATAATTGTATTTATTAATTGTTGAGCGATATTAATGGTATTCTTGTTGTCTGATGTGCATATTACTGGTTGTCTTATGTTACCCTTATTGTTATCTACTTACTATTATTTTGTATATTATATTACACAGACTATTAGACTAGTGAGTGTCTTGACTGTACCTCGTCTTTACTCCACCGAGGTTAGTCTTGATACTTACTGGGTACCGACCGTGGTGTACTCATATTACACTTTTGCACATTTTTGTGTAGAATCAGGTATTGGAGATATTGGACTTGAGAAGAGTTAAAGCGGGATCGTAAGGATTCAAGGTAGAGCTGCTTGGTCGTTGCAGTCCCTTTGAGTGTTTTCATTTCATTGTACTATTAATTTGTAATCAAACAGTATTGTATATTCGGTCCTCGTGATCATTCCATGTATTCAGTTAGAGTTCGTGACTCAGTACTACCAGTCTTGGGAGGTTGACATTCATATTTGTTCCGCTATTAGTTTTGGTTACTTATTTAATTCAAAAAAATGGCTCTAAAAGTATAATTGAAATCGGCTTACCTAGTCTTAGAGACTAGGTTTCATCACGACACCTGTGGTGAGACTTTTTGGTCGTGACAATTCTTCCATACTATGATATGGCATTATGAGGTTTGTTCTTTTACATAGAATATGATTAGTGTATAAGCAGTAAAGAAAGTTCATATTTTATATGTCTATCATTGGTTGTATGTGGTGAACAATTTTAATAGTTTGGGCACCTACATATGAAATAGAGTAATTTTAGTCATCATTGTTAACGTGCTTTTCTAAAATATATTGACATGATTACATCATTTCATTTTCATGGTATCTAATGTGTTTTCTAATAAATCTCTCCTAATTTCTTTTGTAGGTAGTAACTAATTTGTCCAATGTTTACGCAAAAAGATAATAACGTGCCTTCTTATGGAACAATACAAAAGGAGCCACACTTGGGAGCGGCTAATATTATTTTCTTCTAATTTTACTTAGGGGTTTTTTGCTCCCTCATTTGGCTGCATTCTAGGACATGAGAGCTTTTGTCTGCATTTTGAGGCCATATATTTTTCCGGAGGAAATGATGCTAGCAAGAATTTATTTTTGCTTTTTTTTTGACGTTTCATGTGTATTCACAAATTATATGTTGTGAATTTATAAACAAAATCCTTGATTATTTTATTTGACAAATGCTTTGAATGGTATCTCTTCTAATACATATGCGTAATTTAAATAGAAATATTGTTGCAACTTAATTGTTTTTAGAAAAATAATATCTAGTGATAAAAAAGTTTTGGTAGCGACCAAACTTTGTCACATGAACTATTAGTATCTGTAGCGACTAATCTCGCTAAAAATCTCATACTATAGTGGAGATAAGAGCTGCCACTGAAAGTATACTCTAGGAGTCATCACAAATAACATTCGGTAACGGCTTTACTTGGAGCGACCCAAATGTCGCTACTAATTAGTATCATTGGCGACTTTTTGTCACGACCCAAATTCCTAACCTGTCATGATGACGCCTATCGATGGTACTAGGCAAGCTGATTCTCAAAGACACTTCCAATATTTCACAAAAGATAAGTCAAAGATTTTACATGACAGAGTTTTTGTAACAACCGAAGTTAAACTCAAAATACAGTGCGGAAAAATAACCCCAACATCGGGTGTTACAGAGTCATGAGCATCTAAACAACCAGTCTAAGAAACAGTGTCTACAAGAGTCTGTGTCAAAATAGCAATAGTGAAAAGAAAAGATAATGAGGAAGGAGAGATAAGGACTGCGAACGCCGGCAGCTACCTCGTGAAACTCCGATACTCAACCATGCACGAGATCAACGTCCTCTGTGACCGGAAATACCTAGATTTGCACATAGAGTGTAGGGTGTAGCGTGAGTACAACCAACTCAGTAAGTAACAATAATAATTAAGGAACTGAAGGTAGTGACGAGCTACACAGTTATAGTTCATTTTCAGTAGTTCCAGCAAAGAATAGACATGCTTTCAAATCCGACAGTTTAAGTCAAATCAGTTTTATACAGTTCAAGTTCAGGTAATCCGGATATAAAAATCTTTCAGAAATTTCACAACAATGATAGATAGAAACTAAGTGCAACAAAAAATAAAAAGCAAGTACAACCTCTCAGGGCAACAGTCACTCAACTCATCACAACAGCTCTATCACTCGGCTCTCTGCCCTCAGTACTCACACTCAATAGGTACCTGGGCTCACTGGGGGTGTACAGACTCCGGAGGGGCTCTTTCAGCCCACGCGCTATAATACACACGGATAACTCACGTGCTGCACGGAAAACTCACGTGCTATAATATCAATATCTGGATCCGCACGGACAATTCACGTGCTGCACGGACAACTAACGTGCTATAGTATAATATCTGGATCCACACGGACAATTCACGTGCTGCACGGACAACTCACATACTATATTATCAATATCTCACAATCAAGCCCTCGGCCTCACTCAGTCATAAATCTCTCCAGTGTCTCGGGCTATCAATAATCATGAAAATTCAGCCCAAACAGCAATGATATGATGCATCAGTAAGGAACAATAGAGACTAAATAAAATAAATAAGTACACTGTGACTGAGTACAAAATAACAATTTAGTAGATAATTCAACATATGTACACGACCTATGTGGGTACGTACAGTGCCAACACATAATCTAAACATGATTTGTGGTTCAATATCTCTACTATATGGAGAATGTACAGATAACAACAGCTTATTCAACTACATAGTTCTATGGAATGGACCAAGTCCCAATTCCTACGGTGCACGCTCACACGCCCGTCATCTAGCATGTGCGTCACCTCCAAAATACTCACATGATACAATAATCCGGGGTTTCATACCCTCAGAACCAAATTTAAAACTGTTGCTTATCTCAAATCGTGTAATTCTTTATTCCGCTATGACCTTGCCATAGAATTGGTCTCTGAAAGCCTCGTATCTAGTCATAATTAATTCGATTCAGTCAATACCAACAACATCAACAAACCCAGTATGATCCTAACAGGTGGGGTCTGGGGAGGGTAGTTTGTACGCAGACCTTACCCCTACCTAATGCACGTAGAGAGGCTGTTTCCAATAGACCCTTGGCTCAGGAAGGGCAAGAAGAAGAAGAGGAAATCAAGGAAGAAAGAAAGAAGGAAGAGAAAAGAAAAAGGGAGAGATAAAAGATAAGTAGTACCAAATAATAGCAATAGGGAATACAATACCTGAAGAGATTCAGTCAATACTAATTATTGTAATTAATTCCATAAGGAAATACTAATTTTCCAATAAAAACCCAAAATTAACTCAAAAATCACCCGTGGGGCCCACGTCTCTGAACCCGACAAAAGTTATAAAATATGAACGCCCATCCAACCACGAGTCCAACCATACAAATTTACCAAATTCTGACGCCAACTCGACCCTCAAATCTTAAGTTAAAATCTTTGAAGATTTCTACCATTTTCAACTCAATATTTACCCATTTGAACTCAACAATCTTTTCACAAACCTTATTGGTATGTGTATGTATAAATAATACTTTTAATCACCCATCTTTTACTCCAAACCTGAAATTGAAGAATTGGGAGAAGAAATTCCTACCTCTTTGAAGCCCTAGCAAGATCGTTATGAAATCTTCAAACCTTGAACAAGAATTGATGGATAAATGACTAAGTCTTCAATTTCTCTCTCTAAAATGCTCTCACCTCTCTCTAAAATATCAGATGAAATCCTTTAAAATGACCCCCAATAGTGTTTTATAAGAATAGGGTCGGGTTTATAAAACCTGAAAAATGAAGCCCTGAAACTCACTGTGCGGTCGCATAATGCTTCTGCGGCTCGCGAAATGGCCGTGAAATGTGGCCTCCGGAACTGGGCAAGTCTACCTCAGTCTGCGGTCATTATGTGGTCCGCAAACCTGTTCTGCGGTCGCATAATGTACTGCAAAACTGATCTGCGATCGCATAATACGCCGCAAACTTTCTTCCATACTTGCCCCACTCCTGATTCACTCTGCGGCCATTATACGGTCCGTAGAGTGATTCTATGACCGCATAGTAGGCCGCAGTAATGACCCTTTTCCGGCAAAATATTTCCTTAAGCTTTAAACATTGGAACTAAGTCTTCCAATTCATTCCAAAACCTCACCGGACTCGAACCAATTACCTCGGCAATTCACACAACAACTGTTTAGTACAATTTGAGTAGTAAATGAGGAAACGGGGTCGTAATACGCAAAACGACCTATTGGGTCGTTACAACTGGTTACCGACTATGGTGTACTCATACTACACTTCTGCATATTTTTGTGCAAAGCCAGGTATTAGAGCTATCGGACTCGGACATAGTTAAAGTGAGATCTCAAGGATTCGAGGTAGAGTTGCTTGGTCATCACAGTTCCTTCGAGTTTTTCCATTTTATTGTACTGTTAAATATTATTCAAACAGTATTGAGTATTCTATCTTTGAGACCATTTCATTTATTTAGTTAGAGTTCGTGACTCAGTATTACCAGTCTTGGGAGGTTTTCATAGTTGTTTCCGCTATTAGTTTTGATTACCTATTTAATTAAAAAAATGGCTTGGAATGTAATTGTAATCGGCTTACCTAGTCTTAGAGACTAAGTTCCATTACGACGCCTGTGGCGGGATTTCGGGTCGTGACATTTTATGTGTTAGAGAAACTTAGCTGTGACACGTGTTAGAAAACATGCTTATTCTGTTGGGACCCACCGAGGTCATTGCTTCTATTGAATTATTTGCTTACATTGCAATTACATACTCAGTCATACACAATCATTTTCATATCTTATCTCAGTCTCTGTCACCATTTATTGATACACCATATCATCATTTTGGGATGATTTTCATGACATTGTGAGCCCGAGAGACTGGAGAGATTGATGACTGAGTGAGGCCGAGGGCCTGATGGTGAGGATATTTATGGGATCGGGTTGTGTGCTGCAACATGTTTTATTGATTTATGCTATGATTGGATTGTTATAGCGTCTGGGCTGAAGGAGCCCTTCCGGAGTCTGTACACACCCCCAGTGAGCGCAGGTACCTACTGAGTACGAGTGCCGAGCGATTGGGAGGATTGAGTGATTGTAAAGACTGAGTGATTGGGAGGACTGAATGATTGTCAGAACTGAGTGACTGGTAGGAATGAATGAAATGATACTCTGAGAGTATGCATATGGTTTTATTTCTGAGTTGCATCACATTGGCATGCACACTTCACATACATGCATGGAGATGCATTTTTCCTCATGATGTACGATGTTGCGTCATTCATGACTTCTCCTACATATTGACATGTAGGCATAGAGATGTATTTTCCTCGTGTTATTTAAAAAGGAAATAATTACCTGTTGAGGGTTTTGGAAAATATCACTGTTTTCAAATTTACTTATAAATTAGTGATTTCGGTAAAGGATTTGGATTGTTTACTGTTATACTAGAAAAGAAAATATTTATTTTTCTGAAACTGTGAACGAGCTGAGCAATTTATCTCTGAGCTACTTCTTTTAGTACTTCCATTATGTTGTTATGAATTATTGTTGGCTATTGGTGTTGGACCCCGACCTGTGTTCCAGCTCGTCACTACTTTCAACTTAAGGTTAGGTTTATTACTTATTGAGTATATGGGGTCGGTTGTACTCATACTACACTTCTGCACCTGTCGTGCAGATATTGGATGCAGATGTTGCTGTGATCGACGGGAGTTGGATTTGAAGACGTACCTGCGTCCCGGTTGTAGCTTCCTCTTGTTCGTGGTAGCCTTAGATCTATAAAACTCTGTTTATGTACTTTTCAAACAGACTATGTATATATTTCATTTTCACTTTATAAACTCTATTCTTAGAAGCTCGTGATTTGTACTACTAGTTCTTGGGAATGTATTAGATTCAGATATTTCTTTACTTAATTGCTTTATTAATTTTTGTTGGAAATGGTTATTGGTTAATTGGCTTACCTAGCGGGTTAGGTTAGGTGCCATCACGACTAGCCATATTTTGGGTCGTGACAGTCATCTTGGGTATGGATTGGTTGTCACCGTATCATGCTATATTGGACCGTCACGCCAAGACAGTGAACTTAGCCATGCCGGGGTTGCCTCGATTAGAGTGGAGGGGAACTTCTGGGTCGCCTGCACTTACTTGAGATCAGTTCTCATAGCTATTTCTATAGAAGTTCATCCCGGTCACCCTGAGAGAGGAGTATCACAAGCAGTTTGAGGGACTTCAGCTGGGTCGCCTACACTTAAAGTTGATGATTTTTCATAAAGCACTACAGTTTAGTGTCTAATTACCATACACGACTATAGTTTACCTAATTACTCTCCATAGCTACTGTTCAATTGTTATGAGCTTGTATCATTTGTATTCATACGTGCATCGAGTATTCGTTCGCGCAACGAATACAACCAATTAAGGCAAAATACCGATAGATGCAACTTGTATCGATTGTATTCAACCAAGGCAAAATATAGATAAAACATTTATCGAAACCAAGGCAAAATACAGATACAATCTGTAACGACTATATTCGTTCTCACAACGAATACAACCAAGGAGAAATAGATAAATACAAAAAAATAGAATGCTCTCGTTCAGAGTCGAAATCAAGACCTTCGCTTTCTAAGCGAATGTTCTAACCAAATGAGCTACGAGAGCTTTTAGCTCTCTTGTTTCAGTCCAAAACAATTGATCTCTTCTTTCAGTACTGCACGTGAATTTGCTATAAAATTCAAAAATAACTATGAATGATAATTTTCTGAAAGTATAACTATGAATGGTAAATACGGTATATATGTTTGATGTGTCGTGTAATATTTCCTTTGAAGTTTATGGGTTCTGAACTTGACTTCAAACCTATAGCACGTCTTAGTCAGTGGGTTGACAATTAATTATTTATATAAATTTAATAAATTCCTAATACAAATAAAAGATGTAAGCAAAGGTTATTGGGTCCGACCAAACATTGTTACTGGAATTTAAGCTTTTAGAGCAGATTAATTACTATTTCATCATGTTATTACATTTAATATTTTTCATAGGAAAAAATTTAATTACTTTTGAAATAAATTTTATTGGAGTATAGAACATAAATTCATAACCTCTTTTTTCAGAGAGTAAAAGTTCCTATATAATTCTGAAAATTACAATTCTTTTAAGAGGCACAGGGTTGAGGGCTGAAGAAATAGTTTAATGGGGGACTAGATACATGTTATATATTGAATCATTTTATACTTGTTAATGTAACAGTTCCAAAATTTCACTGATTAATTTAATGGAGACTCAAATTATGTTGTAAAATTGGAAATGTGTGTTTTTTAATCATTCACAAGAGTTCCTCACTTTTGCTCCCTTGGGACTCGAATCGGTAATATTAAGGTTAAAGGTGGAGGATCCTTATCACTTAAACAAAATCGAAAAGCTTTCTTAGTGTACAAATATTTCGTTATTCTTACCATTACTTGACAAGTGACTGAAACTCACAAAGTGTAAGGGATCTTTACAGAAGTGGTAAGCTTGAGTCACTTTTACATTTTCTAACCGGTATATGTAGTTATACACTAATTATATATGGTTATATATATACTAGAATTATACATATATATTATATATCTGAAGGCTATTTTTAATTAAAGAAATTGGATGGACGACTATTTAGGTTATTTAAGGGAATTAAATTAAGGTAGGGTTCGAGGACATAGACTAATTGCCCTAATTTATTTTGGTCAAGGAGACAATGACATTTGTGAACGTAATCTTCTATTTTGCTATGCCATTGACAAAGATATCTCTTCTTGAGAAACTCAAGATGTATAAGGGACATTTACAAAAACAACCAGCTTGATTCATTGTTTATTCTTTTTAGCCAGCATACATATATTGTTGTGCCCTGATTGTAAATAGTTATACACATGGTATACATGGATTATACCTATATATTATATATTCGTCGGCTATTTTTAATTTAAGTTGTTGGATGGACGACTATTTAGGTTATTTAAGGGAATTAAATTAGGGTAGTGTTCGAGGACGTAAACTAATTGCCCTAGTTTGTTTTGGTCAAGGAGACACCGACATTTGTGAACGTAATTTTCTCATTTGCTCTGCCATTGACAAAGATCTCTCTACACTTGAGGAACTCAGGATGCATAAGGAATATTTACAGAAATAACCGGCTCGATTCACTGTATATTCTTTTTAGCCAGCATCATATATCGTTGTGCACCAATTGTAAACAGTTATACACATACTATATATGGATTATATATATATATATATATTAGGTATCGCCGGATTTTTTAAAATTTAAGTAATTCGATAGATGTCTATTTAGGTTAAACAAGGGAGTAACTAAGGGTAGGGTTTGACGACATGAACTAATTGCCCTAGTTTATTTTGATCAAGGAGACAACGACAGTTGTAAATGTAGTCTTCTCTTTTTGCTATGCCATTGGCAATGATCTCTCCACACTTGAGGAACTCAGGATATATAAGAAACATTTACAGAAACAACTGGATTGATTCAATATTTATTCCTTTTAGCTGGCATACACATATCTTTATGCACTAATACATGGATTTTATATATATATATATATATATATATATATATATATATATATATATATATATATATCGCCAACTATTTTTAATTTAAGCGGTTGGATAGACGAACTATTTAGGTTATAAAAGGGAATAATTAAGGGTAGGTTGGAGGGCATGATCCCCGCATTCATTATTTTACTTATGAATATCAATAACAGCAACAACAACAATATATCCAGTATAATCCAACAAGTGAAAATAAGAAAGGGTAATATGAACATAGACTTTATCCCTACCTTGTGCAGGTAGAGAGGTTGTTTTCGATAGACATAAAAATAATATATTGATAATTTAAGAAGAATTAATCCAAATAGCCATTCACCCAACCACTGAAACTAAAATAGCAAGTGAAGGTATATTATATGCGTAATGTGTGTATTATATATGTATGATTGTGTATAATCAATATATAACCTATGTATTTGGCTAGACAAAGTAAAAAATGAATATGACTGGCTGTTTATGTAAAGTTCCCTTGATTTAATGCTAATTTAGGTTTCATTTGTTTTTCTTAAATTTAAGATGTGTGAATTTAAATTCATATCTTCATTGTAAAAATTATATGCTTTATTAAGATACTTTAAAAGATAGCGGCCAGAATTAGTGTTGGTGGTGGGAGGTGGTGGTGGTCTTCTATATAGGTGTAACGATCCGCCCGGTCATTTTTAGTATTACAATCCCGTTCCCTCGTTTACTTTCCAATTTAATTTTTACAGTTGTTTTATGACTTATCGGGTTAGTTGGTTTGCGTTCGGAAGGATTTCGGAGTGAAATAAAACACTTAGTCTCATAATTGAAAATTTATGTTGGAAAAGTTGATCAGATGTTGACATATACGTAAACGACCTCGGATTTGAATTGTGATGATTCCAATAACTCCGTATGGTGATTTTGGACTTAGGAACGTGTTCGGAATTATTTGGAGGTCCGTAGTGAAATTAGGCTTGAAATGGTAAAAATTAAATTTTTGGAAAGTTTGACCGGGGGGTTGACTTTTTCATATCGTGGTCGGAATCCGATTTTGGAAATTGGAATATCTCCGTTATGTCATTTATGGCTTGTGTGCAAACTTTGAGGTCAATCGGACTTGATTTCATAGGTTTTGGCTTCGGATGTAGAAATTAGAATTTATTAGTTTCATTAGTCTTGAATCTATGTGTGATTTATGTTTTTAGTGTTGTTTGATGTGATTTGAAAACTCAACTAAGTTCGTATGATGTTTTAGGAGTTGTTGGTATATTTGGTTGAGGTTCCGGGGGCCTCGGGTGAGTTTCGGATGATTAACGGATCGATATTTTTGAATTTGGAAGACTGCAGAAGCTGAAACCTTCTGGTGCAATCGCACCTGCGGAACATTGGTCGCAGGTGCGAGCTGGCATGCGCAGAAGCGGAGAGCGCAGATGCGGAAGGAATTTCGCAGGTGCGAGTCCGCACCTGCGCGTGGAGGATCGCAGTAGCGGCATTTGGCTTGGGAGCCACTGGTCTGCAGAAGCGGATGCTTTCGCGCAGATGCGCACCCACAAAAGCGGGATTTTGACTATAGAAATGGTGCCGTAAAAGCGGCTAAGTGCCCGCAGAAGTGAAAATCTTGGTCAGAATGTTAAAAACAGAGGAGTTTGAGATTTTTGTTATTTCTAACATTTTCAACATGGGTTGAGGCGATTTTTGAGCGAGAAATCTTGAGGTAAGTCACTTGTGATTATTTCTACTCCATAATATTGAATTATTATCGAATAATCTGACTAGATTACATGTTTTTGAGAGGTAAATCAGGGATTTGAACTTAGGGTTTGAAAATAAGATTTGATGATTTGGAAGTCGAGTTGAAGTCGAATTTTGGTACAATTGGTATGTTTAGGCTAGTGGTTGAATGGGCTTTCGGATTTTGTAACTTTTGTCGGGTTCCGAGACGTGGGCCCCATGGGAGATTTTTGAGCTAAATTTCGGATTTTGTTGGAAAATTAGTATTTTCTTATGGAATTAATTATAATAAATTTTATTGACTGAATCGAATTATTTGTGGCTAGATGCGAGGCGTTTGGAGGCCAATTCATGAGGCAAAGGCATAGCGAAATAAAGAATTACACGGTTTGAGGTAAGTAACAGTTCTAAATTTGATCTTGAGGGTATGAAACCCCTGTTTATGTGTTATGTGATTGGTTTTGAGGTGACGCACATGCTATGTGACGGGCGTGTGGGCGTGCACCATAGGAATTGTCACTTGGTCAAATTCCATGGAACTGTGTAGTTGAATAATCTGTTGATATCCGTACATTCTCTACGTGTTTGAGAAAATTGAGTTGAGACTCGTATTAAAAATCATGCTTAGACATATGTTGTTATTATTTGTACCCACTGGGGTTATTTCTGTGGTTGAATTATATGTTCAAATTGTAATTTCACACTCAGTCATGTTCATTCATTTCATATCATATCTCAGTCTCTGTTGCTATTTATTGATACATCATATTATTATTTTTGGGCTGATTTTCATGACATCTTGAGCCCGAGAGACTGGAGAGGTTGATGACTGAGTGAGGTTGAGGGCCTAATTGTGAGGATATTTATGGAATCGAGTTGTGTGCCGCAGCATATTTCATTGTTATTTGCGATGATTGGCTTGATATAGCGGTTGGGCTGAAGGAGTCCCTCCGGAGTCTGTACACACCCCTAATAAGCGCAGGTACCAACTGAGTGTGACTGTCTAGTGACGAGTGCTGAGTGATTCAGAGGAATGAGTGACTATGAGGAACGAGTGATTGTGAGGAAAGAATGACTGTGAGGTTGGAGTGAATGGGGGGACTGATTGACTATTACTCTGAGAGGGTACATTAATTTCATTATTGCTGCATTTCATGTCACGACCCAAAATTCATTAAAGGTCATGATGGCGCCGGACACCGCTGTCAAGTAAGCCAAAAATAAATACCGGGGGGTTGACTTTTTCATATCGTGGTCGGAATCCGATTTTGGAAATTGGAATATCTCCGTTATGTCATTTATGGCTTGTGTGCAAACTTTGAGGTCAATCGGACTTGATTTCATAGGTTTTGGCTTCGGATGTAGAAATTAGAATTTATTAGTTTCATTAGTCTTGAATCTATGTGTGATTTATGTTTTTAGTGTTGTTTGATGTGATTTGAAAACTCAACTAAGTTCGTATGATGTTTTAGGAGTTGTTGGTATATTTGGTTGAGGTTCCGGGGGCCTCGGGTGAGTTTCGGATGATTAACGGATCGATATTTTTGAATTTGGAAGACTGCAGAAGCTGAAACCTTCTGGTGCAATCGCACCTGCGGAACATTGGTCGCAGGTGCGAGCTGGCATGCGCAGAAGCGGAGAGCGCAGATGCGGAAGGAATTTCGCAGGTGCGAGTCCGCACCTGCGCGTGGAGGATCGCAGTAGCGGCATTTGGCTTGGGAGCCACTGGTCTGCAGAAGCGGATGCTTTCGCGCAGATGCGCACCCACAAAAGCGGGATTTTGACTATAGAAATGGTGCCGTAAAAGCGGCTAAGTGCCCGCAGAAGTGAAAATCTTGGTCAGAATGTTAAAAACAGAGGAGTTTGAGATTTTTGTTATTTCTAACATTTTCAACATGGGTTGAGGCGATTTTTGAGCGAGAAATCTTGAGGTAAGTCACTTGTGATTATTTCTACTCCATAATATTGAATTATTATCGAATAATCTGACTAGATTACATGTTTTTGAGAGGTAAATCAGGGATTTGAACTTAGGGTTTGAAAATAAGATTTGATGATTTGGAAGTCGAGTTGAAGTCGAATTTTGGTACAATTGGTATGTTTAGGCTAGTGGTTGAATGGGCTTTCGGATTTTGTAACTTTTGTCGGGTTCCGAGACGTGGGCCCCATGGGAGATTTTTGAGCTAAATTTCGGATTTTGTTGGAAAATTAGTATTTTCTTATGGAATTAATTATAATAAATTTTATTGACTGAATCGAATTATTTGTGGCTAGATGCGAGGCGTTTGGAGGCCAATTCATGAGGCAAAGGCATAGCGAAATAAAGAATTACACGGTTTGAGGTAAGTAACAGTTCTAAATTTGATCTTGAGGGTATGAAACCCCTGTTTATGTGTTATGTGATTGGTTTTGAGGTGACGCACATGCTATGTGACGGGCGTGTGGGCGTGCACCATAGGAATTGTCACTTGGTCAAATTCCATGGAACTGTGTAGTTGAATAATCTGTTGATATCCGTACATTCTCTACGTGTTTGAGAAAATTGAGTTGAGACTCGTATTAAAAATCATGCTTAGACATATGTTGTTATTATTTGTACCCACTGGGGTTATTTCTGTGGTTGAATTATATGTTCAAATTGTAATTTCACACTCAGTCATGTTCATTCATTTCATATCATATCTCAGTCTCTGTTGCTATTTATTGATACATCATATTATTATTTTTGGGCTGATTTTCATGACATCTTGAGCCCGAGAGACTGGAGAGGTTGATGACTGAGTGAGGTTGAGGGCCTAATTGTGAGGATATTTATGGAATCGAGTTGTGTGCCGCAGCATATTTCATTGTTATTTGCGATGATTGGCTTGATATAGCGGTTGGGCTGAAGGAGTCCCTCCGGAGTCTGTACACACCCCTAATAAGCGCAGGTACCAACTGAGTGTGACTGTCTAGTGACGAGTGCTGAGTGATTCAGAGGAATGAGTGACTATGAGGAACGAGTGATTGTGAGGAAAGAATGACTGTGAGGTTGGAGTGAATGGGGGGACTGATTGACTATTACTCTGAGAGGGTACATTAATTTCATTATTGCTGCATTTCATGTCACGACCCAAAATTCATTAAAGGTCATGATGGCGCCGGACACCGCTGTCAGGTAAGCCAAAAATAAATACCGGGGGGTTGACTTTTTCATATCGTGGTCGGAATCCGATTTTGGAAATTGGAATATCTCCGTTATGTCATTTATGGCTTGTGTGCAAACTTTGAGGTCAATCGGACTTGATTTCATAGGTTTTGGCTTCGGATGTAGAAATTAGAATTTATTAGTTTCATTAGTCTTGAATCTATGTGTGATTTATATTTTTAGTGTTGTTTGATGTGATTTGAAAACTCAACTAAGTTCGTATGATGTTTTAGGACTTGTTGGTATATTTGGTTGAGGTTCCGGGGGCCTCGGGTGAGTTTCGGATGATTAACGGATCGATATTTTTGAATTTGGAAGACTGCAGAAGCTGAAACCTTCTGGTGCAATCGCACCTGCGGAACATTGGTCGCAGGTGCGAGCTGGCATGCGCAGAAGCGGAGAGCGCAGATGCGGAAGGAATTTCGCAGGTGCGAGTCCGCACCTGCGCGTGGAGGATCGCAGTAGCGGCATTTGGCTTGGGAGCCACTGGTCTGCAGAAGCGGATGCTTTCGCGCAGATGTGCACCCACAAAAGCGGGATTTTGACTATAGAAATGGTGCCGTAAAAGCGGCTAAGTGCCCGCAGAAGTGAAAATCTTGGTCAGAATGTTAAAAACAGAGGAGTTTGAGATTTTTGTTATTTCTAACATTTTCAACATGGGTTGAGGCGATTTTTGAGCGAGAAATCTTGAGGTAAGTCACTTGTGATTATTTCTACTCCATAATATTGAATTATTATCGAATAATCTGACTAGATTACATGTTTTTGAGAGGTAAATCAGGGATTTGAACTTAGGGTTTGAAAATAAGATTTGATGATTTGGAAGTCGAGTTGAAGTCGAATTTTGGTACAATTGGTATGTTTAGGCTAGTGGTTGAATGGGCTTTCGGATTTTGTAACTTTTGTCGGGTTCCGAGACGTGGGCCCCATGGGAGATTTTTGAGCTAAATTTCGGATTTTGTTGGAAAATTAGTATTTTCTTATGGAATTAATTATAATAAATTTTATTGACTGAATCGAATTATTTGTGGCTAGATGCGAGGCGTTTGGAGGCCAATTCATGAGGCAAAGGCATAGAGAAATAAAGAATTACACGGTTTGAGGTAAGTAACAGTTCTAAATTTGATCTTGAGGGTATGAAACCCCTGTTTATGTGTTATGTGATTGGTTTTGAGGTGACGCACATGCTATGTGACGGGCGTGTGGGCGTGCACCATAGGAATTGTCACTTGGTCAAATTCCATGGAACTGTGTAGTTGAATAATCTGTTGATATCCGTACATTCTCTACGTGTTTGAGAAAATTGAGTTGAGACTCGTATTAAAAATCATGCTTAGACATATGTTGTTATTATTTGTACCCACTGGGGTTATTTCTGTGGTTGAATTATATGTTCAAATTGTAATTTCACACTCAGTCATGTTCATTCATTTCATATCATATCTCAGTCTCTGTTGCTATTTATTGATACATCATATTATTATTTTTGGGCTGATTTTCATGACATCTTGAGCCCGAGAGACTGGAGAGGTTGATGACTGAGTGAGGTTGAGGGCCTAATTGTGAGGATATTTATGGAATCGAGTTGTGTGCCGCAGCATATTTCATTGTTATTTGCGATGATTGGCTTGATATAGCGGTTGGGCTGAAGGAGTCCCTCCGGAGTCTGTACACACCCCCAATAAGCGCAGGTACCAACTGAGTGTGACTGTCTAGTGACGAGTGCTGAGTGATTCAGAGGAATGAGTGACTGTGAGGAACTAGTGATTGTGAGGAAAGAATGACTGTGAGGTTGGAGTGAATGGGGGGACTGATTGACTATTACTCTGAGAGGGTACATTAATTTCATTATTGCTGCATTTCATGTCACGACCCAAAATTCATTAAAGGTCATGATGGCGCCGGACACCGCTGTCAGGTAAGCCAAAAATAAATACTTAATTTAGTTCTCATTTTAATATTTTTGAAGTCATATTTTCCTTCAATTAAATAGTAAAAGATGGAATTCACAGTGTAAATAATAATATTCTTAACAATTTCAATATAGAACAACCCATAATCACCCCAAAATCCGGTGTCACAAGTGCATGAGCATCAACTAGGAATGTAATATAAAATACAACATCTGTCCGGAATACAAATTTGGACAGAAAAAATATAAATACTCTGAAGGAGACTTTGCCGGCTGCGGGTCGTAATATGGAATGCAGTTCATGTAAGTCCCGGCATGCATATATGCCTCTGCTCTCACAAGGCCACTAGTGGTCCAATAACATCAGGTACAGTAAAGAGGTAAGTAAAAACGAGGCAGAGTAAATAAATGAGATAAATCACGTGGTACAAATCCCCCTCTTTACGAGGAACTCAAGCTCTCCATTAAAAATTCCCTCCTTTACCGGAGCATATATATAGATATTGTGGATCTCATCAGATAGATTGTCATCACTCAAATCGGGAAAACTCACAGATACACTGGCTTCTTGCCAAATATTACGCATGATTCCATTAGGATATGATTTAGGAAATGCCGAGGCGAACGGCCCGCTCCCATGAGAGTGTGGTACATAAATCCTGCCGAGGAGATCGGCCCGATCCCACAAGATTTAAATACATAATCCTGCCGAGGCGAACATCCTGATCACGTAAGAGTGAAATACATAATCCCGTTGAGGCGAACAGCCCGATCCCATTAGAATAAGAAGCTTTGATGGGTCATTGACCTTACTAACGAATAAACGTGTGAGTTGTAATTTCTTTAACGAAAACCTTTCAATGAAGTGTGTGTGTGTGTGTGTGTATATATATATATATATATATATATATATATATATATATATATATATATATATATATATATATATATATATATATATATATATATATATAAACATGCAGTAAGAGGAGTAAAGTTATTTGGTGACTATTCATGAACTCCTGAAGTCTCTACAATAGCAAGTCTAGTCTCAAGTAGAAATGTAACATAGGGGAATTTAATAGGCGACAAAATGCTCAAATAGTGCAGCTACATCATGATGTGAACCTAAGCCTACCTGAACAATAACATGAATGTAGCTACGTACGGGCTCTCGTCACCTTGAGCGTACGTATCCCCCACAACAAGTATCACAAATCAACATACAATACCTAAGGGTATTTCCCCCCCTCATAGAGTTAGACAGGAGACTTATTTCGTCTCAAAGCTTACTTTCCTGTCCAAAATTGTGATTTGAATCGTCAACTTGGTGCCAAACGATCGATGCTAGTCAAATGTTATATAAAATAGTCAATACATGCTCAAGAGTTCACATCTTAGCTATTAAAGTGATTTTTCCAACCCAAATTGAAGAATTCTTAACATTCACCACCGGGTCCACGTGCCCGGATTCCGGAAATATTCGAAGATAACCACTACCCATAACATCATGAACTCAAATATATGATTTGTTCTGAATTACATACCCTAATTTGTGGTCAAAATCCAAAAATACCAATTCTATGTTTTCTACCAAAAACCCCATAATATTCCCCAAATTTTCATGCTCAAATTCATGCATAAACCATATATTTAACTCACAATATGTGGGGATCACTTACCTCATGAAGTATGACAAAATGGCACTCCAATATTGCCCCCAAGGCCGGCTCCAACGAGAGAAAAAAGGTGAAATGAGCCAAAACCCGATTTGGCCAACTTATGTATTATTCCCAGGCGACCTCCAAACTTGCGCTCATTGGACCACTTCTGTCGTTTCGTAGGTGCGGCAAAATGTTCCGCTTCTGGGGAAGTCCCCCAGCTGCCCAACCTGCTTCTGCGCTAAATTCCCTACAGGTGCGCATCCGCTTCTGCGGCAAATCGTCCGCACTTGCGGACTGCCAGTCCCCCACTCCCTTTTCGCTTCTGCGACTTCCTGGTTGCTTTTGCGACTCTACACATGCGGCCAAAACCTCACAGGTGCGGTTACACAAGATGACATCAGCTCCAGCATTGCTCCAAGCCCAAACTCGATCCGTTTACTACCCGGAATCCACCTGACGCCCTCGCGACCTCAACCAATTATACCATCACGTCTTAAAACGAAATATCAACTTAGTCGAGCCTTCAACTCATATCAAACAGCACTAAAAACACGAATCACCCTCCAATTCAAAGTTAATGAACTTTGAAACTTCAAACTTCTACAATCGATGCCAAAACCTATCAAATCACGTCCGATTGACCTCAAAGTTTGCACACAAGTCATAATTGACATTACGGACCTATTCCCACTTCCAAAATCAGAATCCGACCCCGATATCATAAAGTCTCTTAATCCCGATCAAACTGAATGGTAAGAATTCAGTATACATTGACCGAAATGAACCCTAAATGACCTACGGACCTCCAAATCCTCTTCCGGATGCTCTCCCAATAACAGAATCACCATACGGAGATATTCCAAGGCTCGTAATCCCAAACGAACATCGATAACATTGAAATAAACCTCAACCCAATTTTATGAAATTCTGCCAAATGCCAACTTTCCACTATTGGTGCCTAAATGCTCCCGGGTCATCCAAAATCGGATCCGGACATACGCCCAAGTACAAAATCATCATACGAATCTGTTGGCACCTTCAAATCCCGATTCTAAGGTCGTTTACTCAAAAAAATCACACTTTAGTCAATTCCTCCAACTTAAGGCTTTCGAAATTAGAATTTTCTTTCCAAATCAACTCCGAACTTTCCGAAATTAAATTCCGACCCCGCGTATAAGTCATTATACCCGAAGTGAAGCTACTGAAAGTCTCAAACCGCCGAACGGCGCGCTAAATCTCATAAACAACCGGTAGGGTCGTTACATTCTCTCCCACTTAAACATGCGTTCATCCTCGAACGTGCTAAGAACTGCTTTGGAGTTGTCCGAAATCACTGTTCAACAACCCAATTGGGCACATTAGCTCGAGTCAATCTGAAGACTCTACCTTTTATTTAGTCAAATAAGCCTTAGTGCTAAATTCCAACATCTGTGACTCTCCACCCGGCATGTTTGCAACATACGAACACCGTATAGTGTACCTTATGACCAATTAAGCTTTGCTTTCACTTTTGCAATACTGCCACGACAGAGAAGATGTGTAAAACTCATAACCACCTGCCAAATCACAATTTATGGAGTCTCTCATCCCGACAAGAACCATTACTTCATTCTGGACTGAACAACAATATTTACTCTTTAATATGCTTCAAATAAATCTGATCGCACTGATCCCAAATCCAATAATCTCGTCTCACCCAGTACAAGCTGCTCAGGCAATAAGCCACCTCAGACACTACCAAAAGTATCATATGATGCCACAATGTGCCAACAAGCTACAAACTCGAATTTGATACACAAGGAAACGAACTCTAGAAAGTTGTACTCTACCCACGCAACTAATTTAAACAACCGAGAAGATGTTATAAACCTTCCTCAGGAAACGAGAAGCAAACACACAATAATAGATATGAGAATCTTTACTCAATATAACACTGGTGCGGTGTGCAACCCGATCCAACCATGATACCCGTGACGGCGTGCCACCCAATCCAAACAATATATCTGTGGCAGCGTGCCACCCGATCCAACCATATACCCATGGCGGCGTGCCATCCGGTCCACACATAATAATCTAAAGTAAACACACATCGAGTCTTAACCCTTATACTCACGAAATGCCTGAATATGAACAATAAGCACTCCAAGTGCATAATACAAATCCTGGGGAGATGGGTGCGATACATGATCTGCATCTCGAGAGCCATCCTGCTCAGATAACACCACAAACTATACGGGATCTTAATACGAGTGCGAATAATCAAACCGCCTCATAACCCACATGGCACAATAGAGACTACACGGAAGGGTCGACAACAGAAATATCATCCAAGGCCCAAAGACCCCTCCAAAAACAACGCTATGCTGAAATGAGCACATCCAGCTTGATATAGAGCCCATATTCACATGTAGATCTATCCACGAACCTCAAGTCGATTATGATGGTACCTCACTGGGCTAATAACCCTTCAAGGACCCACAATGACCTATTCACGACACATAAGAACAGCCGTCAAATCCAAAACGGACTCACATGGTCCACAACCCAAGGAATTGAATGCCTCTCAGGCATAAACTCTCGCACTTGTGATATAACCATGACCTCCATATTCGGTCTCAATCTTTAACAATCAAGTGACTGACATGTCACACTTACACAAATATACCTGTAGGGCATGCTCCCACGACCATTCCGCTCAGGTAGCAAGGTCCGCACATCCATAGCACCGGCCGTTCTAATTCTGTAGAGTGAGTCAAAAATCTGCAAGTCATTACACAAAACCTCTTCTACATGACATTGATCTCAGATGACGCTAAAGACAATACCAGCTTACTCTAAATATCTGAATTCTTCCATGCTCATCCGATCTCTCGAAATTCTTGTCGACATCAACTGCAACCTTGATCCTCAACTTCCAATTTATTCTCAACTTGCCTTAGAAACAATATTAGTTCCATTCATTAACGTAACGAAACCCAACAATATTCATCCCGAGTGAACCAATCCACGAGACCACATCGTCTCAATACCCATGAACCGTCTCATACTCTCCTTAAGCACTCCATAGCATAGCCAACGGGTACACCCATTCTGCAAGACCTTCCCTGAATCCGAAGATACTTATTCCCTTCGTCCAATACTGCACCGCATACCCAATAATACCATAGAACATTCCAAGTCCTTAGGCACTATACTCAAAATTTTGAACCTACCTGGACGACTGTTGAGAGTCACCCACATTGTCTTGGTCCCGAGTATAAGCCAAACTCTAGCGCTCTGCCAGCACGTGCACATCCTATCAAAGAAGCACCCAACTGAATTCGTTTCCCTTGTACATTACTTCCACCAGAAGCAGAAACTCTGAGTCTTCTCAAAACTGAACATGAACCGATAAGGCCCAAGTATAGCACACATTCCTCCAATACTTTTCTCAAATTACCACTGATGTTTTCTTTCCTTAGTTGTAATAACCCACCAATATGCCGATAACCAGAAACCTCACAAGTAGACAACCATGCAATCCAATCGTAGACAGTGGGGCTCTCCCACTTAGCTCGAAGCTACAGGTACATAACCCCGGAACCCACCAATATTCCTCCTTCCACATAGACATGAGCCTGCATAATCGACTTGCCAAATTTCTCGAAATCCTCCTGTTAAATATTTCGTGAACATTCTGACTCACTAGCCACATTCACATATTCGACCTCTTACTGGATAGCCAGTAGAATTCTTCGTAGAAGCTCTGTCAACACCACAAAATCAGTAAACCATCCTGAGCCTGTGTTTATTTACCAGCTGTACAAGTCTGTTCAGTCCCTATTGACATCAACTAAAGGTGCGATAATACACTTCAAATCCGAAGTCATGTTGCATCCCTCTTCATATCAAGCAACTCATTTCTATCGTATCCAACCTTCCTTAGATTAGTCCATAGACCTAGTGACTGTCCACCATAAATCCCAAATCACTCTAAACTTTCCCCAAGGCGTGTAGCTATACTACCACATAACCCATATGATACTCTGCCACTCTCCCACTTTGGTCAAACCCTCTCCTTTAAGCAACTACTCGATTTTCGCTTCTCACACTTGGCCTTCTAGAAATTTAACCACTACAAGACACATTCCACATGTCCTTCCTCATCCTACGCTGCCCAGTTATTGCATTAAATCAAATTCCGTCTCTGTAGCACTTGAACCAATAGATCGCTACCAACTTTAAAGCCTCTCCGAACATCATCCTTCTTGAACCATCAACACTAGGAACATCGATTCGATCCTGAATCTCTGCACAGCGCGATCTCTGGCAGCCACTTCCCCGACACTATTCCACAATACCCTGCCCCAAAGGTGAATAGAAGAAGACCATAACACCAGCGAACCTTAACGCGTTCAACAAGGACGATGACACCACATCACAATTGAGAACTCTACCGTGCTCGAAAATACCAAGTCTTGTTATTCCATCAACCCAAATCTAAACATTCCTAGTCCGATTGCATTTCCTTAGTCGAAAATAAAATGCTGAACTTCTGAATCATGCACTGAGAAAAACCTTCTTTCAAGTCATTCACTGCCTCGACACATAAACAAGCACCCTACCATTACACCAACGTAGTGCGATAACAACGCACGAATTGTCATAACAATCAATAACAAATCTCAAAACCATAGGAAATACTAATGCTGAGATGAAAGGATAGGACGGCCTTCCGCCGGGCGACAGTAATAGCCCAATCAAATACGCAGACAGAAACATCCTGCACCACCTCTGTAGTACGATGACAATTCCTCGATTCCCAATCTATAACAAGCGCTTCAAATCACATACGATTGACTAGGAAATAAATAAAGGTACAAGCCTCAAAAGAATCAATTCGCACGATGAGGAATCAAGAAGGGAAGTGCACCTAACAACCTTGTAGCCTTTCGAAGATAAGTGCAGACATCTCCGCACCGATCCGCAAGACTCTACTAGACTCGCTCATGACTCATGAGACCTTAGTGAACCTAGTGCTCTGATACCATGTTATTACGACCCAAAATCCATTAAAGGTCGTGATGGCGCCAGACACCGCTGTCAGGCAAGCCAAAAATAAATACTTAATTTGGTTCTCATTTTAATATTTTTGAAGTCATATTTTTCTTCAATTAAATAGTAAAAGATGGTATTCACAGTGTAAATAATAATATTCTTAACAAATTTAATACAGAACAACCCATAATCACCCCAAAACCCAGTGTCACAAGTGCATGAGCATCAACTACGAATGTAACATAAAATACAGCATTTGTCCGGAATACAATTTTGGGCAGGAGAATTATAAATACTCTAAAGGAGACTCTGCCGGCTATGGATCGTAATATGGAATGCAGCTCACGTAAGTCCCCGCATGCATACACGCCTCTGCTCTCACAAGGCCACTAGTCGCATATGTACCTGCATAAAAATGTGCAGCAAGTGTAGTATGAGTACGTAATCAACATGTACCTAGTAAGTATCTAGCCTAACCTCGGAGGAGTAGTGACGAGGGGTCGACATCGACACCCACTAGTGGTCCAATAACATCAGGTACAGTAAAGAGGTAAGTAAATATGAGGCAGAGTAAATAAATGAGATAAACAAGGATAAATCACGTGGTACAAATCTCCTTCTTTACGAGGAACTCAAGCTCTCCATTAGAAATTCCCTCCTTAATCGGAGCATATATATAGATATAGTGGATCTCATCAGATAGATTATCATTACTCAAATCAGGAAAACTCACAGATACACTGTCTTCTTGCCAAATATTACGCACGATTCCATGAGGATATGATTTAGGAAATGTCGAGGCGTACGATTCGATCCAACATAAATATTTAAACTGTGCACTGTCGATGGTCGAACGGCACGAACTATAGATACATCTATTAAACATTCGAGGCAAACGGCCCGCTCCCATAAGAGTGTGGTACATAAATTCTGCCGAGGCGATCGGCCCGATCCCATAAGAGTGAAATACATAATCCTGCCGAGGTGAACGACCCGATCCCATAAGGGTGAAATACATAATCCCGCTGAGGCGAATACACCGATCCCATTAGAATAGGAAGATTTGACGGGTCCTTGACCCCACTCACGAATAAACGTGTGAGTTGTAATTTCTTTAACGAAAACCTTTCAATGAAGAAGTATATATATATATATGACGGAAACATGATGTAAGGGGAGTAAAGTTATTCGGTGACTAATCATGAACTCATGAAGTCTCTACAATAGCAAGTCTAGTCTCAAGTAGAAATGTAAAATAGAGGAATTTAACATGCGAGAAAATGCTCAAATAGTGCAGCTACATCATGATGTGAATGTAAGCCTACCCGGACAATAACATGTATGTAGCTACGTATGGGTTCTCGTTACATCGCGCGTATGTATTCCCCACAATAAGTAGCATGCATCAGCATACAACACCTAGGGATATTTTCCCCCTCACAGAGTTACACAGGAGACTTACCTCGTCTCAAAGCTTACTTTCCGGTCCAAAATTGTGCTTTAACTCCTCAACTCGGTGCCAAACAATCAAAGCTTGTCAAATGTTATATAAAATAGTCAATATATGCTCAAAAGTTCACATCTTAGCTATTGAAATGATTTTTCCAGCCCAATTTGAAGAATTCCTAAAATTCACCCCCAGGCCCACATGCCCAGATTCCGAAACTTTTTGAAGATAATCACTGCCCATAACATCATGAACTCAATATATGATTTGTTCTCAATTCCACGCCCTAATTCTTGGTCAAAATTCAAAAATACAAATTCTAGGTTTTCTACCGAAAATCCCATAAATTTTCCCAAATTTTCATGTTTAAATCCATGCATAAACCATGTATTTAACTCACAATATGTGGGGATCACTTACCTCGTTAAAGAGGACAAAATGGCACTCCAAAATTGCCCCCAAGGCCGACTCCAATGAGAAAAAAGAGGTGAAATGAGCCAAAACCCGATTTAGCTAATTTATGTATTCTGCCCAGGCAACCTCCGCACCTGCGCTCACTAGACCTCTTCTGCGGTTCCGCAGGTATGGAAAAATATTCCGCTTCTGCGGAAGTCCCCCAGCTGCCCAGCCCGCTTCTGCATTAAATTCACCTGCGGACTGCCATTCCCCCACTCCCTTTTCACATCTGCAACCTCCTGGCCACTTTTGCGGCTCCGCACCTGCGGTTACACCAGATGACAGCAGATGACAGCAGCTCCAGCATTCCTCCAAGCCCAATCTCGATCTGTTTACCATCCGGAATCCACCGAGGCCCTCAGGACATCAACCAATTATACCATCATGTCTTAAAACTCAATATGAACTTAGTCGAGCCTTCAATTCATATCAAACAGTGCTAAAAAAATAAATCACCCTCCAATTCAAACTTAATGAACTTTGAAATTTTAGACTTCTACAATCGATGTCGAAGCCTATCAAATCACGTCCGATTGACCTCAAATTTTGCACACAAGTCATAATTGACATTACGGACCTACTCCCACTTCCGGAATCAGAATCCGACTCCGATAACAAAAAGTCCACTCCCCGTCAAACTTCTCAGAAAGCTTCGAATTTCTAAATTAGAATTTTCTTTCCAAATCAACTCTGAACTTCCCGAAATTAAATTCCGACCACGTATACAAGTCATAATACCCGAAGTGAAGCTACTCAAGTTCTCAAACTGCCGAACGACACGCTAAAGCTCAAAATGACCGGTCGGATCGTTACATTTCAGCTGACATATATCACTGTTTTGGAAATTTCTGAAAGACACTATCTTCTATTTCAGTCGAAATTGGTATGAAATTACTGTGGAGTTTTAAATGTTGAACTTGAAAGAATGCCTACTTTTTTATGTTGGAAATTACTGTATTTGGACATAGCTGTGAAGCTCATCACTATCTTTAGTTCTTTATTTATTATTGTGACTTACTGAGTTGGTTGTACTCATACTACTCGTGTGCAGATCCAAGTGATCCCGGACACCGCGGGTGTTGATTCTTTTGCACAATTGATTTTCTGGAGATTCCGAGGTAGATGTCGTGTTTTGCAGACCTTGTCTCTCCTTCCCTATCCTCTTATTTATTGTATTTGGTCTCAGATCATTATAGACCATGTTTTCCAGACTTGTAATGTATGTACTTAGTGACACCGCGTTTTGGGAGTGTTTGTATCGGTATTTGGAAGATTTTTAGTATTGTATTTGAATATTATGTTTCCAAACTAAAAGGAAATCGTGATTTATTGAGGTTGTCGGCTTGTCTAGTATTGAGATATGCGCCATCACGACAGGTGTGATTTTTGGATTGTGACAATAGAGTTGTAATGGAGTTGTGGCGGTGGTTGCTAGTAGTAGTTTTCCGCTAGAGATTGGTGTTGGTGGTTAAGCATTAGTAATGGATAGATTAGTGGTAAAGAGTCACATTCACAACAATATTTAAAATTATTAACTTTAAACTTTATATTTTACTGTTTCTAATATCATGCCTTTATATCTACGAAAGTTGGCATGTTTAAGACCACAATCTAATTTCTTTTTTAAACTTCATCACCAATCAAACAGGACTACCACATAAAATGAAACTGTAGTATAAAAGTGGATCTGGTCCAAAAAGATAACTCTCAACGAAGGAAAAACTAAATTAGAACTAATCAAGATCAATAGGAAAGCTAAGAATCCACTAACAATTATATGTGTATTTTAAAAGTCTGGTTTTACCTCTGCAATTATTTCTTTGAGAGCCCTGACAATAGGCTCTGACAGGTAGCAAGAAGCTTTGCTAAAGCTATCTTAATTTTTTTTGCCCATCACAGTCAATACCATACGCCCACCTTTCACCAATTCTATTGAGCGTAACTTGAGAAAATTTACAAAATCTCTTTCATATTGCTCGTAACATGCTTCAATCACATCTAGTGGGCTTGTACTTTCCACGTGAATATTTCCTTTATTATTCTCTATCCCAACAGGTACCTAATAGAGGAGAAATAAAAGTTATAGTTACTTATTCAAAATAAGTATTATCATATTATATATATGCTCTATATTTATTGCCTTTGAATAATGTTAAAGTTATCTTCGTGTAACCTATAGGTCAGGGGTTCGAGTTGTGGAAGCAGCCACTAATGCTTGCATTAGAGTAGGTTGTCTACCTTACACCCTTAGGAATGCGGGTCTTTCCCGAACCCTACGTAAATGTAGAATACTTTATGCACGGGCTACCCTTTATTATTTTAATTTATCAATTTTGAAATATAAGACATGATAACTTAATAAATAGATCTCTTAATAAAATATAGGGTCTGAGCTTAGATACACTTGTAGATCCACCCCCGAAAGCATTGGGTTAAGTTAAACTTGTGCACAACCTATCCTATATATCCTAAATCCGCATTTGACACCTATATTATTGATTTCAAAAAAACAAAATTAAAAAGAGAAACAAATACTATAGGATTATGATTTTATATAACTTTTCAAGTTCTTTTTTCTTCAAGTTTGCTCACAAAATTATTTTGTACCGCAAAATAAGAAAAAAATGCATCATCTCCTGGAATCCATATGCAAATTGCTCACATATTCCAACACGACATTAAACCTGTAATGACCTGACCGGTAGTTTTGAGCATTACAACCTCATTCCACCATTTACTGCTCAATTTATGCCTTACATTTGTTATGTGACTTGCCGGGGGTAATTGGTTCGGGTCTAGTGAGGTTTTGGAATACTTAGTTCCAAGGTTTAGAATTTAAGTTGAAAGATTGACCGGATGTTGACTTATGTGTAATGACCCCGGAGAATATTTTCTAAGACAATTAAGGTTTTGTGGTGCCGAGGTAGATCAATTAGTATAAAGGTTATACAAATTTTTCGCGGGTCGGACTTTTTGGGTTGAATAATGCACTGGGGAGTAAACGAAATTTGTGGCAGAAAAAATGCGTTTATGCGGACCGCAAAATGGCCGCAGAGTGAGGCAGTTAAGGGACCGTTTTGGATTCCATTTTGCGGTCGACTATGCGACCATAGAACTGTTCTGTGGTTCATTATGTGACCGCAAAACAGGTCTGCGGGCCGCATAGTGACCGCAAACCCAGGCAGGTGTTTCCCAATTCTGGAGGCCAATTTTGCGGCCGATATGCGGACCGCATATCCAATCTGTGGTCACATATGCGACCACATATCCTATCCGGAGCTTCATTTTTTGGGTTTTTATAACCCGATCCAACTTCGATTCATAGCTCTTGAAGCTCATTTTGGAGCAAAAATCTGACATTTTTAGAGAGAAGGGAGAGTATTCTAAAGAGAGGAAGAAGCTCATGTACATTGTTCATCAAGATCTTGTTCAAGCTTTGAAATCCAACAAGGAAATATCACAAGATATTCACCTAAAATGTAAGGTTCTAACCCCTAATCTTCAATTTCGAGTTTGGGTAAAGATGGGCGATTAAGAGTATGATTCTTGGGTGTAAGAGTATTATTTAGACGTATCAATAAGGTTTATTGAAAGAGTGTCGAGTTCAAATGGGTAAAGATTGGGTTGAAAATGGTATAAATCTTCAAAGACTTTAATTGAAGATTTGAGGGTCGAGTTGATGTCGGAATTTGGTGAAATTTGTATGGTTAGACTCGTGGTTGGATGGCCGTTCATATTTTGTAACTTTTGTCGGGTTCCAAGACGTGGGCCCCACAGGCGATTTTTTGAGTTAATTTCGAATTTTATTGGAAAATTAGTATTTTCTTATAAAATTAATTATAATAATTGGTATTGACTGAATCGAATTAATTGTGGCAAGATACGAGGCTTTTGGAGACCAATTCTCGTGGCAAGGGCATGGCAGAATAAAGAATTATACGGGTTGAGATAAGTAACAGTTTTCCGCTAGAGGTTGCTGTTGGTGGTTAATCGTTAGTAATAGATAGAGTAGCGGTTAAGAGTCACATTGACAACAATGCTTAAAATTATTAACTTTACACTTTATATTTTACTGTTTCTAATGACATACCTTTATATCTACGAAAATTGACATGTTTAAGACCACAATCTCGTTTCTTTTTTAAACTTCATCACCAATCAAACAGGACTACCACATAAAATAAAATTGCAGTATAAAAGAGGATCTGGTCCAAAAAGATAACTCTCAACCAAGAAAAAACTAAATTAGAACTAATCAAGATCAATAGGAAAGCTAAGAATCCATTAACAAAGTTCATACCATGACTATGTATAGAATTATATGTGTATTTTAAAAGTTTGGTTTTACCTCTGCAATCAGTCCATTGAGAGCCCTGACCATAGGCTCCAACAGGAAGCAAGAAGCTTTGCTAAAGCGATCTTCATTTTTTCTGCCCATCACAGTCAATACCATACGCCCACCTTTCACCAATTCTATTGAGCGTAACTTGAGAAAATTTACAAAATCTCTTTCATATTGCTCGCAATATGCTTCAATCACATCTAGTGGGCTTATATATATACTTTATATTTTAATTGCCTTTGAGTAATGTGAAAATTGTCTTCGTGTGACCTATAGGTCACGGGATCGAGTTGTGGAAGCAGTCACACTAATGCTTGCATTAGAATAGGTTGTCTACATCACACCCCTAGGAATGAGGGTCTTTCCCGAACCCTGCGTTAATACAGAATGCTTTGTGTACGGGCTACCCTTTATTATTTTAATTTATCAATTTTGAAATGTAAGACAAGATAACTTACTAAATAGATCCCTTAATAAAATATAGGGTCTGAGCTTAGCTACACTTGTAGCTCCACCCCTGAAAGCAAAGGGTTAAGTTAAACTTATGCACAACCTATCCTATATATCCTAAATCCGCATTTGACACCTATATTATTGATTTCAGAAAAACAATATTATAAAAAGAAACAAATACTATAGGATTATGATTTTATATAAATTTTCAAGTTCTTTTTCTTCAAGTTTGCTCACAAAATTATTTTGTACCGCAAAATAAGAAAAATTGCATCATCATCTCCTAGAATCCATATGCAAATTGCTCACATACTCCAACACGACATTAAAGCAGGTTGAGGTCTAGGGTTTGAGTAACGCCGTCACCCATTATATAAAAAAACTACATGCTGGGATCATCAAAAAGCTCGCTTGTTCGAAAGAGCTTCAGATTGGATTCAACACTACATACAATATTCCATTCTGGTCCTCACTAGCTCTTTGCTTGAATTAAGCTCGCACGTCAGGAGTGTGTTAAAAATATAATTAAATAAATAAATATACTCTTTTTAATATTTTAAACTTGTAGATGAGATGAATGCATTACTACTTAACAATACAAAAACATACTTTGGAAAGCCAGTGGAGACTGTAAGAGGAGTGAACAAAGTGCAGACTCTTGGATCAAAGCAACTAGGATCAAATATTCCATCATCTCCCATATTCTGTCTCCTCAAATCTTCATGGAATTCTGGCAACGAGCGGAAAATGGTATTAAAATCATTCCCAGGAAGATCATTCAAGAAAATTTGAAATTCCAGCGTTTGTTGTTGGCCGTTGCTTTTGCATTCTTCTACGAAACATACATAATGTTTATATATACAAAAAATATACATTTTTGAGGTATTATATATTTTGAGAGTGGCTATACAGTGTCAACTTTTCATTATTTGACCTTTTTCAACACAATTTCAAAAACCTTTTTTTTAAGTTTCAACAAAATTTATGTCCAAACGCTAGTTAAATAAAAGGAAATAAGTCTAAGCTTTATGTACCGATAAGATAAGAAATACTATCAGATCACTTAAATGATAACTATACGTTTTACACTGTACCTTTTACACTATCAGTATATATAAGTAAAATTCATAAGAACTTGTTATTTATAATTGTTGCGAGTTTATAACTCCATTAGGAATAAAAAGGTGTTTGATGATACCTGGAGCTTAGAGTTTTTTGCATAGCTTGTGTCTCCAATTCCTCCATTCATGTGAAGTATTTTAGCAACTTCCATCTCTCCTTCTCTTGTGTTAAATTAGGTATTTATAGATGGGTGAAACCAAATTTATCCTTTGAATTTCCATCATTGTCCTCGCGAGACAACTGAGAAAATATTGTACACTATGGGTGTGTTTGGTATGAAATATTTTTTAATTTTTTCATATTTTATTGACTTAGATATTTTGGAAAATATTTTTCTCGTGAACTCATTTTTCTCCAACTGGAGAAAAATGTTCTCCCTATCAAGAGAAGGGAAAATATTTTTCAAACAAGAAAAATAAGTAATAAAATCACTCATTCTCCAGGAAAGACATATAAAGATCAAGGACTAGAATCGTTAAGGGTAACTAGCCTATTTTCCTATTTGTGTACCTTAATTATAAGTATTATGACTTGATCAAACCTATTAAAACTAGTAGAAATGACACTAGATAGCCACTTTAAAAGGCTGCTATTTAGGAATTAGCAAGTATATCCTGAATTTCAGTTTTTCAGTTTAATTTTTCGAGACACAAATATCTCCAATTGTCTAAAAGTTAAGATTTTTAGATGAAAATTTTAGGACAAAATAAGCCATGTGATCGCGGCCTCCTTCTTCGCGATCGCCAGCCCTCCTTCTTCACGATCGCGGTTAATAAAGCTTGGCATAAATATAACCCCCATCCCTCCCCCACCCCCCACACAGACAAAGAGGGGGGAGGGGGGAGATTTTTATCATATATTTAGAAAATCATGATTTTGCAATGACTCATCGAGAAAAATCATATCACGTTTTTTAGTGTCATCACATCTTGGCTTGTACCATCACGTATTGGGTCCATGAATTGAATTTGGATAATATTTAATTTTATCGGGTGTTTATACTATATCAATAAATATATCACAGGTATTTGTAAATAAAATTTTCTCACTCAGTTATGGTTAAGAAATCATAGCACGTTTGTTTTAGTGTCATCACATCTTGGCTTGTACCATCACGTGTTGGGTCCATGAATTGAATTTGGACAACCATTTACTTACAACTGATGACACATCAATAAATATATGTTTAAGAAATATATGTTTTCACCAAATTGTAAATAAATTTCTCTTACTTAATTATGGTTAAGAAATATATGTTTTCACCAAATAGAATCACTTACCCATGGTAAATTGGTACAATTTGGTGTAAACACTCGGTGCGAATAAGTTTATCATAGAATTTGCGAGTCAATCAAGTTGAGGAGGTTCACTTAGTGAGGTCAATCCCGGTAATAGCACGAGCTAGTTATTGTTTAGTCTGTAATTATTGAAAATAGCCACTATCATTTATTTTAGATTTGTAACTACAAAACACTGAATCGAAATTGCAGAAGACTTGGAAAAGTTAAGAGACATGGAAATATCTGGGAAAATGAGAGAGTCCACCAACAGCATGGAAGCAGTAATGGCAAGTCTAACTCTTCATCTAGTAGTTTGTACTCTTATGAAAGATAGAGTTATATGCATGCATATGAAAGTTCACTTTGTACTCTTCATCTAGTAGTTTCACTTTGAAATTAGTAAACTATAGTTGGAAAAGCACCTATTAGAAGAAGAAACATAGAGAACATAGTGCAAATTGGGACAGTCTTAGGAATACATGACTCAATTTATATCAGCTACTCAAGAATTATTTCAAATGGTATGTTGTCAAACTATTCTTGTAACGACACGACTTGTCATTTTAAGAATTAACGCCCCGTTCAACGACTTAAGGTCTCGGGCAACTTCATAATATGTATTATGACCCGCGGGTGTGGTCGAGTTTCATAATTGAAAGAAAAATTCTCATTTTGAAGCTTAAATGGAAAGAGTTGACCAAAGAGTTGACTTTTAAGCAAACGGCCTCAAAATAGAATTTTGATGATGTCAATAGTTTCGTATGGTTATTTTGGACTTAGGCGCATGTTCGGATTTGGATTTGGAAGTCCGTAGGACAATTCGACGCATTTTGGCGAAAGTTGGAAAATAGACGTTATTCGGAAAGTTCGATCGAAGGTTGAATTTTTGATAATGAGGTCGGAATCTGATTCTGAAAATTGGAATAGGTCCGTTATGTCACTTATGACTTGTGTGCAAAATTTGTGATCAATCGGACTTGATTCGGTAGGTTTCGGCATCGAATGTTGAAGTTGGAAATTTCATAATCGATTAAAGTTTCAGGTGAGTTTGCATAAAATCAAAATTCAAACGAGCATACCTCTCTTGATATGATGATTTATATGGTTTGTTACCTATCAGAAGAAAGGTCTATGTGTCTAGTTTCCAACGCTTTAAACCGTTCCTCATTTGGACATTCCTACAAGAAGTTATGACCAAATTACCAAAAGCTGCCAGAATGCGATTCTGCGACCATTATGCGATCTCAAAATGGTTTTGCGACCGCAAAATGGTCCAGAACAGCCCAGTTCTGGGCATCGATTTATGCGATCATTTTGCGACCCGCACACCAATTGTGTGGTCCATTGTGCGACGGCATAACTGAGTTTAGAGGGTTAAGTTTCCTATTTTCATAATTCGACCCCATTTTGATAAATATGCTTTGAGATTTATTTTGGGGCAATTATCTGAGGTTTTTTAGAGAGAAGTGAGAGTGTTCTAGAGAGAGAAAGTGGATGAAGTATTTTGTTGTGATGACCCGCCTTGATTTGCGTACGCAGTCCGGACAGGTTTTCGGAAAGCTTTTATGTTGAAAACTAATGAAAATAAGATTTTTTGCCTTAAAAGTTGATTTTAGTTGACTTCGGTCAATATTTTTGGTATATGGGCCCGGATCCATGCGTTGACGGTCCAGGTAGGTCCGTATCGAATTATGGGACCTGGGCGTATGCCCGGAATTGAATTCGGAGGTCCCTAGCTTGAGTTATGAATTTCTGATGAAAATTAAAAGTCTGGAAATTATTTGTTTTTAAGAATTGATTGATATTTGGCATTGTTAGTATCAGGTTCGTATTCTGGTTCCGGAGCCTGGTACAGGTTCATTATGATATTTAAGACTTGTCTGTAAAATTTGGTGAGAAACGGAGTTGGTTTGACGTAATTCGGACGTCCAATTGAAAAGATATGAATTTTAAAGTGTTCTTGAGAATTTCATTTGATTTGGTGCTAAATTCATAGTTCTAGGTGTTATTTTGGCGATTTGACCACGCGAGCAAGCTCGTATGATTTTTTTAGACTTCTGTGCATGTTTGGTTTGGAGCCCTGACGGCTCGGGTGAGTTTCTGATAAGCCACGGGATGTTTTGAACTTAGAAATTTTGCTGGTATAACTGAACCTGTTGCAGGCCTCTGATATCGCAATTGCGAGATCAGGCATCGCAAATGCGAACATAACAGGGTCCGCAATTGCGAGGCTTTCATCGCAATTGCGATCAGAAGCCTGCGCCAGCAGTTCTTGCATTTGCGAGGTTACCTTCGCAATTGCGAAGGGAGTCTGGGAAGGGCAGGTTCGCAAATGCGAATATTTACTCGCATTTGCGAGGTTCAGTGGTTGTAAATGCGACACTTTCCTCGCATTTGTGAAGGCAGCGGGATTGTGAAGGGTATCGCAATTGCGATTGTTCCTTCGCATTTGTGAAGCTCAGGTCGCAATTGCGACACCTGCAGCGGAGTAAAAGGGGCTTAGACGGGATTTTTCATTCATTCTTCATATTTTCAAAACCCTAAACCTTAAGAGGCGATTTGCCAAAGACCAAATCTTCCCCAAATCATAGGTGAGTGATTCCTAACTCTTTTCTTTCAATCTTTTACATCTTATAACAAGATTTAAACCTAGAATCTAGAATTGTTATGGTGAAATTAGGATTTTGGGTAGAAGTTCGGAATTTAGAAATTTGAGGATTTAGACCTCAATTTGAGGTCGGATTCCAAAACTAATTACATATTCGGGCTCGGGGGTGAATGGGTAAAAGAAATTTGGTCCGAACCTCGGGTTTTGACCAAGCAGGCCCGAGGTCGATTTTTCAACCTTTTGGAGAAAAATTTGGAAAATTTAATTTATGAAATATAATTGATTCCTTTAGCAATATTTGATGTTATTGAGTCATTTTTGAATAGATACGAGTGTTTTAGAGGTGAATTCCAAAGGAAATGTTGTGATTGAGAATTTAGCGGTCTTCGGAGCAAAGTAAGTGTTGTGTCTAACTTTGTCTTGAGGGAATAGGTATTGTGTGAGTAATTGCTACGTGTTTTGTTGTTGAATACGATGTATAGTTGAGGTGACGAGTATCTATGCGTTGTGGTCGAGTCATAGCATGCGAGTGAAATTCCATTCTTGCAAATTTGTAGTCTTAAATCTTGTTATCCATGCTTATTGATGTTGTTGAAATATTGGGAGACTTGTATTCGTTTCCACTAAGGTTGATAAAATTGTGAATATTGATTCGAGGTTGAGATGTTAAATTGTGAAAGTAATTATTGATGAAATATTGATTTCTTTGTGAAACTTCTCTCTATCCGTTGTTATTGATTCTATGAATTGTGAGGAAGAGTATAAAGCACGCAGGGTGATGCCGTGCGTGAGTTATTTATATGGTGAGGAAGAGTGTAAAGTACGAAGGGTGATGCCGTGCATGTATTATTTATATTGTGAGGAAGAGTGTAAAGCACGAAGGGTGATGCTGTGTATATTAGGAGAGGTTTAAAGCACGAAGGGTGATTCCGTGTATATTATGAGAGGTTTAAAACACGAAGGTTAATGCCGTGTATATTATGAGAGGTTTAATGCACGAAGGGTGATGTCGTGCCTTTCTATTTATTTGTTTGGTGAGGTTGAGAGTAAAAGCACGAAGGGTGATGACGTGCAGTTTTCCTTGCTGTTTTAATTGCTCAATTCGTTTAAGGATTTTCGGTTTAATCCTGTCTTTTCTTTATTCTCACTCTTTATGTTATATTTCCCCCGTTGTATATTCCCTTTCCATTATTTCTGCGTTATTTCTTTATTTACTGTTGTTGCCACTAGTATGATTATACTGTTCAGGTTATATGTGGGTGTCTTGTCCTAGCCTCGTCACTACTTCGCCGAGGTTAGGCTCGACACTTACCAGTACATGGGGTCAGTTGTACTGATGATGCACTCTGCTCTTTCTGTGCAGACTTTGATATCGGCTCAGGTTGATTGAGATTTTGCTATTGGTCCGCTGTCCGGAGGCTCAAGGTAGATCTGTCGGCGTTCACAGACCTTGAAGTCCCAATCTACCTTTTATGTCACTGTTGTATTCTTTCATTCAGATAGTTGTATTTCTTTCAGACTATTACTTGTAGTAAATTCTAGAATTGTCGTGAATAGTGACTCCAGATCCGGGTGGTAGTAATTAATACAGTTTTATAAAATTCCGCACCTCTTATATTTTATCTTAGTTAATCATTGTTATTTACTGAGTGGAAATAAGGAATTAGTTTAACTATTTTCTAACGTTGGCTTGCCTCGCAAGTGAAATGTCAGGCGCCATCACGGTCCCGTCGGTGGGAAATTTAGGGTCGTGACAGTTGGTATCAGAGCACTAGGTTTTCTATGTCGCACGATTCACGAGTAAGCTTAGTAGAGTATGAAGGATCGGTACGGAGACGTCTGTACTTATCTTCCAGAGGCTACAGAGTTTAGGAATAATTCTACTTCTTTCATTCCTTATCGTGCAACATTGATTTATCTTGAAACATATATCTCATAATTCCTTTGTATCCACTCGTGTATGACATTACACACTCGGTTTCGGTTGTGCGTCGACGGTTCATGATGCCGCAGGTGGACTACGAGAGAGCCATAGATGCTCAACGTGTGGTTCCAACTGAAGATGCGGGCGTATTGAGAGATCGACCAGTGAATCATGTGAGGGGTGCAACAGACCTTGGCATCTGGTTGATTTATATGAGTTGTGAAGGTTAATATTGTGGACCATCGGATGTGGTGAACTATGACATCGCGCCAAGTGGGAGAGTCCAATATCAATGAATGGATTGCGAGTCATGTGTTATATCAGTTTTGGCCTGAAATGTATATATATGATACTGAAAGGTTCTCCCAAAATTTACATGTGTTTAAGGCCTGAGATTTTGTAGAGGATACGGTTGGGACTTGAGGTATGTCCGCCTCTGTAATAATCTTATACTTCAGTACCAAAGGAGTTAGAGAAACAACATTAAATTTACAGAAGGTCTACTCAGCGCGGACGTCACGCTTGCGGATTTTGGGGTGCTTCGGAGGAAGTACAGTGGTTGACGAGATTCTGGACTAGGAATTGTCTGTATGGATATCTACTTTTGTGATCATCGTATATAAATAGGGGTTAAGTTTACCCAAAAGAAGAATCGAAGAGTATGTTAAGAAATGGGTCAGCTCAACAGTGTTGAGTCAGCATAACAAAAGAAGAAATTGGCCTTGGAAGAGATAATTCTCCACAAGTGTCTATGGCAAGCCTATGAAAAGGGCAGACCAGCCAATACAACACCGCCCACTTGGATTGGTTCTCAGAAATACTTTTGAAAGAGTTTGTTTCCCGGACTCTCTGTAATGCATAGCGCATATGGTTTGAATGATTGTGTCAGGTCACCATGACAGTGTCATAATATTCTATCAGGTTCAATAAGTTAGCCCGTCATATTCCTACTTTGCTTCCTACCACCAGAGAGCGTGTCCACAGACTCATTAAAAGGACTTAATTATGATCATAAAATTTTGTATGACTCGGCAGCTATAGATTGATACTTCATTTCCAATAGTGGTAAAAATTGCAAAGATATTAGAATGTGTTCAGGGTGAGGAAAAAAAGGAAACAAAGGAGACCAAGATGTCGCGAGGTTCTGGGGGATTCAGTGGATTCTACTCTGCAAGTATAAATCATTATGGCAGGGGCTCGGGTAGTCGGCCAGCCCAGTTCGCACATCTGATTAATCGAGGTGGTCCAGTAAGTTCTTTTAGTGCATCACTGACATGAGTTTCCTATAATGGTTATTCTAGTTATCTGGCACACACTCAATATGAGCAGCCAAACACACAAAGGAGTTGTTATGAATACGGTGATACTAGGTACATCATGAGAAAATTGTCCCAAACTTGGGAGAGGAATATTTCATCAAAGCACTCAGGCTACGTGCCCCATTGCAGTTACTACACCACCCACACGATCAGTTAAGGGTGGAGGACAGGCGGGTAGAAGGCGTCCTAGAGGTGGAGACCCAGTCGTTGTTATATTTGTTTTATGGTATGGTGTAGGTCGTTACATCAGATGGTGTCGTTATAGGTACGACCTCGATTTAAAATAAAGGAATAATTTCCTTAACTTGATTCGGTTCTAAGTATCAAGACGAGTCCTTCTATTGTGCTCCACTTATGAATGAGCTTCGTAATTCTGTAATCTACTTATGTGTTTACTTCTGTTGGGAGGTTTTATGGAGATAACTACACCTATCATTCCATGATGGACTCTAATAAGATCTGTAAGGCTAAATGTGTCTTTCTGGTACTTATGAGCCTCATCCTTATACCAAGATGCAATGTCATTAGCTACCTGTTTGCTCTGTAGTTTCCATGCATGTATACTTGTAACGACATAGAGATGAGTTAGAACTTGCTAGAAAACACTTTTTAGTTGTTTTTACCTGTTCATTCTTTCATAGCCAATCATTGAGGGACTTGGTGCTTAGTTCAATTTTATCAACGCCAATCGATTCTTTTCAAAGTTCTCTCTACTCAGTGCTTGGGGGAAGATATATGTTACTTGGTCTTCTGTTTTGCAGAACTTCATGAAGATGAGACCCTTTTCAACATTGTCTCTAAGAAAATGATGTCGCACATCAATGGGCTTTGTTCTCTTATGCTGATACGAGTTCCTTTCCATGTTAAGAGCACTTGTATTATCACACAGTAATGGCACGCAATCATAAAATATACCAAATTCCTCCAGTTGTTGCTTGATCCACAACAGTTGAACGCAGCAAGAGGCAGCTGCCACATACTTAGCTTCTGCAGTTGAAAGAGACACAAAGTTTTGTTTTCTGGTACCCCATGAAATCAGACACAATCCCAGAAAATGTGCCATGCCAGATGTGCTCTTTCTATCCACCAGATAACCAGCATAATCAGAATCAGCATACCTAAGTAAGTCGAAATTATCTCCTGGGGGATAGTAGAGAACCAGGTCCTGTGTTCCTTTGAGATTCCTTTGGACTAGACTGAACTCTAGAACATAATCCCACACTGAATAGGATATCATGTCTACTGGCTATGAGAATGTTTTGATGTATTTCCAGATAATTGATTACAAATTGTGAATTATATTCCCTACCGGTGTGGGGTTCATTATGTGTTGTGATTTTATTTAATGAATGTTATTTAAAAGGAGAAAATGGAAAGTTTCGATTGGCAAGATGTGCATATTACTTGTGATTTAGAACTGAGGCTGAGGTCCTCGTATTTTAAAATAAATTGATATGTTTAAACCGGGGTATGAGCTGCGGTGGAAGTTATATAAGGACGAGATCCTTTTGATAAAAATTCTTATGTTTAAATTCTCCCTTGTGATAATTAAATTTGTACTATAGTACTAATAGGGAGTCATGCCTGCTAGGCTTATTTGAAAATTTTTTGTATGAAATTCTTTGTGCATACTTGCCAAATTCGTGTTGTAATATTAAGTTGTAACCTATGAGGTAGGTGCCCGCCCATATGGCATTAAATGTGACTCGTTAATTCAGGTAAATAATTATGAGGTCTTCATGCCTCACATCTCGTTATTAGTATTGTGAAGGTTTGGAACATGATTTTTGTTAACATGAAGTTAATTGACGATTCTGTAATTGATTATAAACAACTATTAAGACCAGATTCACCCAGAAGGGTGCCCCATTTAGATGGTCAGACGAGTGTGAGTTGAGCTTTCGGAAGCTCAAGACCGCTTTGACTACAACGCTAGTATTGGTATTACCCAAAGGTTCAGGATCATATACGGTATATTGTGACGCCTCTCATATTGGGTTGCAGTATTAATGCAAGATGGCAAGGTAATTGCATATGCGTCGCGGCAATTGAACGTTCACGAGAAGAATTATCCTGTTCATGACTTAGAACTGGCAGCCATTGTTCATGCGCTGAAGATTTGGAGACATTACCTCTACGGTGTCTCGTGTGAGGTATTTAGTGATCATCGATGCCTTCAGTACCTGTTCAAACAAAAAGATCTTAATTTGAGGTAGAGAAGTTTGTTGGAGTTGTTGAAAGACTATGATATCACCATTTTGTATAACCCCGGAAAGGCCAATGTGGTGGCCGATGCTTTGAGTAAAAAGGTTGTGAGTATGGGCAGTCTTGCGTATATTCCGGTTGGTGAGAGGCCATTAGCTACATAGGTTAAGACTTTGGCTAACCAATTCGTAAGGTTAGATGTTTCAGAACCCAGTCGAGTTCTAGCTTGCACAGTTGCTCGGTCTTCTTTATATGAGCGCATCAGAGAGAGGCAGTATGATGGTCCTCGTTTACTTGTCCTTAAGGACACAGTGCGGCACTGTGATGCCAAACAGGTTGCTGTGGGGGGAAGATGGTGTTCTGCGAATGCAGGGTCATATTTGTGTACCTAATGTGGATGGGCTTCGTGAATTAATTCTTGAAGAGGCACATAGTTCCAGGTATTCTATTCATCCAGGTATCGCCAAAATGTATCAAGCTTTGTGGCAACATTATTGGTGGAGGAGAATGAAAAAGGATATAGTTGCATATGTAGCTCGGTGTCTGAATTGTCAGCAAGTTAAGTGCGAGCATCAAAGACCTGGTAGGTTGCTTCAGAAGTTAGAAATTCCTGAATGGAAATGGGATTGTATCACTATGAATTTTGTTATTGGACTCCCACGGACTCAGAGAAAATTTGATGCAGTTTGGGGTCATTATGGACAGGTTGACCAAGTCAGCACATTTCATCCCAGTGGCAGCTACCTATTCTTCAGAAAGGTTAGCTGAAATTTACATTCGTGAGATTGTCCGCTTTCACGGGGTGCCCGTGTCTATTATTTCAGATCGAGTTACGCAGTACAACGTGAGTTGGGTATGCCGATTGAGTTGAGCATATCATTCAATCCTCAGACGGACGGGCAGTCCGAGCGTACTATTCGAATCTTGGAGTATATGCTCCGCGCCTGTGTTATTGACTTTGCAGCTTCTTGGGATCAGTTCTTGCCATTAGCGGAGTTTTCCTATAATAACAACTACCAGTCGAGCATTCAGATGGCTCCATATGAGGCATTATATGGAAGGCGATGATGTTCGCTAGTTTGCTGGTTCGAACTGGGAGAGGCTCGGTTATTGGGTACCGATTTGTTACAAGATGCCTTAAATAAGGTCAATATTATTCAGGATCGACTTTGCACATCTTAGTCTAGGCAAAAGAGTTATGCCGACCGTAAAGTTCGTGATATTGCATTCATGGTTGGATAAAGAATATTGCTTCGGGTATCGCCCATGAAGGGTGTTATCAGATTTGGGAAGAAGGGCAAGTTGAGCCCTAGGTATATCGGGCCATTTGAGATCCTCGAGAGAATGGGGGAGGTAGCTTATAGACTTGCGTTACCTCCAGGGTTATCCACAGTTCATACAGAATTCCATGTGTCTATGCTCCGAAAATATCATGGTGATCCGTCCCACTTGTTAGATTTCAGCTCTGTCCAGTTGGACAAGGATTTGACTTACGAGGAGGAGACGCAATTCTAGCCCGGCAAGTTTGTCAGTTGAGATCAAAGAGTTACCCTTCAGTTCGAGTGCAGTGGAGAGGTCAGCCTATTGAGGAAGCTACTTGGGAGTCCGAGTCCGATATGCGGAGTAGATATCCCCACCTTTTCACCAGCCCAGGTACTTTTCTATGTCCGTTCGAGGACGAATAATAGTTTTAGAGGTGGAGAATGTGATGACCCAAAAGGTCATCTTATGTTTTAAAACTCGAATCTGCACTCTTAATCCTTAAAAATCTCATTTTTACCCTCCTCGATTTGCATGCGCAGTCCGGTAAGGTTTCCGAAAAGCTGTTATGTTGAAAACTAATGAAAATAAAAAAATTTGCCCTAAAAGTTGATTTTAGTTGACTTTGATCAACATTTTTGGTAAACGAGCCCGGATTCGTACGTTGACGGTCCTGGTAGGTCTGTATCGAATTATGAGACCTGGGCGTATGCCCGAAATTGAATTCGGAGGTCCCTAACTTGAGTAATGAATTTTTGATGAAAATTAAAAGTCTGGAAATTATTTATTTTTTAGAATTGATTGATATTTGGCATTGTTAGTATCGGGTCCGTATTTTGGTTCCGGATCTCGGTACATGTTCATTATGATATTTAAGACTTGTATGTGAAATTTGATGAGAAACGGAGTTGATTTGACGTGATTCGGACATCCAATTGAGAAGATATGAATTTTAAAGTGTTCTGAGAATTTCATTTGATTTGGTGCTAAATTCGTAGTTCTAGGTGTTATTTTGGCGATTTGATCATGCGAGCAAGTTCGTATGATGTTTTTAGACTTGTGTGCATGTTTGGTTTGGAGCCCCGAGGGCTCGGGTGAGTTTCGGATAGGCCACGAGATGTTTTGAACTTAGAAATTTTGCTGGTATAACTGGACCTGTTGCAGGCCTCTGATCTTGCAATTGCGAGATCAGGCATCGCAAATGCGAACATAACAGGGTCCACAATTGCGAGGCTTTCATCGCAATTTCGATCAGAAGCCTAGGCCAGCTGTTCTCGAATTTGCGAGGTTACCTTCGCAATTGCGAAGGGAGTCTGGGAAGGGCAGGCTCGCAAATGCGAACATTTACTCGCATTTACGAAGTTCAGTGGTCGAAAATGCGACACTTTTGTCGCATTTGAGAATGGAGCGGGATTGTGAAGGGCATCGCAATTGCGATTGTTCCTTCACAATTGCGAACTTTGCATTTGCGAAGCTCAGGTCGCAATTGCGACACCTGCAGCCGAGTAAAAGGGGTTTACACGGGATTTTTCATTCATTCTTCATATTTTCAGAACCCTAAACCTTAATAGGCGATTTTCCAAAGACCAAATCTTCCCCAATTCATAGGTAAGTGATTCCTAACTCTTTTCTTTCAATCTTTTACATCTTATAACAAGATTTCAACCTAGAATCTAGAATTTTTATGGTGAAATTAGGATTTTTGGGTAGAAGTTAGGAATTTAGAAATTTGAGGATTTAGACCTCAATTTGAGGTCGGATTCCAAAACTAATTACGTATTCGGGATCGGGGGTGAATGGGTCAAAGGATTTTGGTCCGAACCTCGGGTTTTGACCAAGCGGGCCCGGGGTCGATTTTTCAACCTTTTGGAGAAAAGTTTATGAAGTTTAATTTATGAAATATAATTGATTCCTTTAGCAATATTTGATATTATTGAGTCATTTTTGAATAGATATGAGTGGTTTGGAGGTGAATTTCAAAGGAAAGCTGTGATTAAGAGTTTAGTGGTCTTCGGAGCAAGGTACGTGTTGTGTCTAACTTTGGCTTGAGGGAATAGGTATTGTGTGAGTAATTGCTATGTGTTTTGTTGTTGAATACGATGTATAGTTAAGGTGACAAGCATCTATGCGTTGTGGTCGAGTCATAACATGCGAGTGAAATTCCATTCTTGCAAATTTGTAGTCTTAAATCTTGTTATCCATGCTTATTGTTGTTGTTGAAATTTTGGGAGACTTGTATTCGGTTCCACCAAGGTTGATAAAATTGTGAATATTGATTCGAGGTTGAGATGTTAAATTGTGAAAGTAATTATTGATGAAATATTGATTTCTTTGTGAAACTTCTCTCTATCCGTTGTTATTGATTATGTGAATTATGAGGAAGAGTATAAAGCACGAAGGGTGATGCCGTACGTGAGTTATTTATATGGCGAGGAATAGTGTAAATCACGAAGGGTGATGCCGTGCATGCATTATTTATATTGTGAGGAAGAGTGTAAAGCACGAAGGGTGATGCCGTGTATATTATGAGAGGTTTAAAGCACGAAAGGTGATGCCGTGTATATTATGAGAGGTTTAAAACACGAAGGGTGATGCCATGTATATTATGAGAGGTTTAATGCATGAAGGATGATGTCGTGCCGTTCTAAGAATTTACGCCCCGTTTAGTGACTTAAGGTCTCGAGCAGCTTCGCAATATGTATTTATGACCCGCGGGTGTGGTCGAGTTTGATTTACTAAAGATTCAGAATTAAATTAAAAGAACAATCCTTAATTTGAAGCTTAAATAGAAAGAGTTGACTGGAGAGTTGACTTTTGAGAAAACGACTCTGGAATGGAATTTTGATGATGTCAATAGCTCCGTATGGTGATTCTGGACTTAGGAGCGTGTTCGAAAAATTATTTGAAGGTATGTAGTGGAATTAAGCTTGAAATGCCAAAAGTTGAATTTTTGGGAAATTTGACCCGGGGGTTGACTTTTTGATATCGAGGTCGGAATCCGATTATGGAAATTTGAATAGGTCTGTTATGTCATTTATGACTTGTGTACAAAATTCGAAGTCATTCCGAATTGATTTGATGTGTTTCAGCACAAGATAAAGAATTTGAAAGTTCAAAGTTCATAGATTTTGATTTGAGGTGGGATTCGTCGTTTTGATATTGTCTGATGTGATTTAAGAATTTGACTAAGCTCGTATGATGTTTAAGGACATGATGGTATGTTAGGCTGAGGTCCCGGGGGGCCTCGGGTGACTTTGGATGCCAAACGGATCGAATTTGGATTTGGAGGAGGAGTTGAAGCAGCTGAGCATCTGGTATGATTGCATCTGCGCGAAAAAAGGCCGCAGGTGCGAGCTCGCGGATGCGAGAAATGAGTCGCGAAAGCGGAAAATTCATGGGCTGGCTGGGCACCGCGGGTGCGAAAAATTTGCCGCGGATGCGAAGCCGCGGGTGAGAAGAATTGTACAGCAGGTGCGAAGAATTGTACCGCGGGTGCGAAGAAATCACCGCGGGTGCGAAAACCCCTGGGCAATACAAAAACAGAGGGATTCCGAGCTTTTTCCATTTCTGGGCATTTCAAGCTCGGGTTGGGTGATTGTTGAGTACGGTTTTCACGAGAAAACTTGAGGTAAGTCCCTTGTGATCATTTCCACTCCATAATATTGAATTATCATCGAATAATCCGATTAGATTATATGTCTTTGAGGTATAAATCGAGGGTCTGAACTTAGGGATCTGAAAACAAAAAGTTAAGATTTGGAGGTCGGGTTGTTATTGGAATTTGATAAGATTGGTATGGTTGAACTCGTATCGGAATGGGTGTTCGGATTTCATGAAAATTTTATCGGGTTCCGAGGAGCGAGCCTCGCGTTGACTTTTGTTGACTTTTTGGAATAAAATTTTAAGTCGACGTATTATTATCCGGAATTATTTCCGATGAATTTTAATGAAGTTATACAATTAATTTGGATAGATTTGAGCTGTCCGAAGGTCAATTCAAGCAAGAAGGCTATTTTGGAATATCGACCTACCTTCAAAGAGTAAGTGTCTTGCTTAACCTCGAGTTGGGGAATTACCCCTTAGGCATTGAGTCTTATGTGCCATTTGTGAAATGTGAAAAGCCGTGTACGCGAGGTGACGAGTACGTACTCGGGTTTATACGTGCAAAATTCATTGAGTTGAAGTCTTAGGCATTATTGTGCAGTAAATTGAGAAATTGTGGAAAAATATTAAATCATTTATTTGCCATGTCTAAATCCTTATTGTTGAATTTGTTTTTATATGATAATTTGATGTGATTGTTACTTAAAATATTTATGAAATTTCGTGAGTACTGTTGGTTTAATATTTCTTTGAAATTAATTCCAATATGAATTTTAGTATGCAAATAATTAATTTAAGCAAGCTTAAGAAGAAGTGTTAATATAATTATCTAAATTTGTATTAATGAAGGCTTTGCTTTATGCTGAGAAATTTCTATCTCTATTGATTGTTTCTGGGTGTTATATACATTATGTGGAGCCTTAAGCTATTTGTTGTGAAATTAATTGATTTTGATATATATTTGGAATTTGGTAGTAGCCATTGGGCAAATTATGATATGAATTGATTTTATTATGTTGCCGTGTAAATTGTTGTGTTGTGTGAGTTATTATTTTGAGGAGATAAGGGTGGCATTTCACTGTAGTTGCGTTTGTTGGAATTTTGTCTGGGCGGAGCGATAAGGGTGGCAATAGGAGTGATAAGGGTGGCTATTGATATTGTCTGGGTGGAGCGATAAGGGTGCTATAGGAGTGATAAGGGTGGCAATAGGAGCGATAAGAGTGGCTATTGTCAGGGAGGATATGTGATTATGTGGAGATTGTTGGGTTGATAATTTTCATGTGATGTTGTGATTTTCTTGTGTTTATTTTTATACCTTGTGTAATTTGTCTTGTTGTTGGTAAATTGATAACAATCTGATTTATGTTGATATTGAGAGCCTATGGGTATTGTCAGGCGGATTATAAAAAAAATATGGGCACGAGATACCGTGAGTAAATAATGAGGATATTTGGCACGTGAATTGTCCGTGCAGTTGTGATATGTAATGTGGGCACGAGGTGCTGTGATGAAATGATAATGATAATTGGCACGTGAATTGTCCGTGCATTTGTGATATGAAATGAGGGCACGAGGTGCCGGGGATGTATGATGATTTGATTATGGGCACGAGGTGCCGTGGAAATATGAAAATGGGTTGAGACCCGTATTTAAGAAAAATATGAAAATGGGCTGAGACTCGTATTTTGATGATTTTGAAATGAGGGGTCACATGGTGACTTTTTAATTGAAAGAATTATATTTAAAATATTTATTTGGAAGGATTTTTACTTAGAAAGTATTATATAAACGAATTGTATTTTGAAAGATATTTATTTGAGGAATTTGTATTTGAAAAGATTTATTGAAAGAATTATATTTGAAAAATAATTATTTGAGAAAATTATATTTGAAACAGAGTTATCTGGAAGAACTATGTGATAGACATTTATTTGAAGGGCTTGATTTAATTGGGTGTAATTGTGTTTATTAATTGTTGAGTGGTATTAATGGTATTCTTGTTGTCTGTTGTGCATATCACTGGTTGTTTTATCGTGCCTTTATTATTAATTGTTTTCTATTATTTTGTATATCATATTGCACAGGCTATTAATTAGTGAGTGTCTTGACTGTACCTTATCTCTACTCCATTGAGGTTAGTCTTGATACTTACTGGGCACTGCTGTGGTGTGCTCACTCTACATTTCTGCACATTTTGTGCAGAGCCAGGTATTGAAGATAACGGACTTGAGCAGAGTTAAAGCGGGATTGTAGGGATTCAAGATAGAGCTGCTTGGTCGTCGCAGTCCCTTGGAGTCTTTTCATTTCATTGTACTGTTAATTTGTAATCAAACAATATTGTACATTCGGTCCTCGTGATCATTCCATTTATTCAGTTAGAGCTTGTGACTCAGTACTACCACTCTTGGGAGGTTGTATATTGTAATTATTTCCACTTATAGTTTTGATTATTTATTTAATTAAAAAAAATAGCTTCAAAAATGCAACGGAAATCGGCTTACCTAGTCTTAGAGACTAGGTGCCATCACGATTCCTGTGGTGGGATTTTGGGTCGTGACAACTTGGTATCAGAGCTCTAGGTTCATAGGTTCTACGAGTCACGAACGATTCTAGTAGAGTCTTGCGGATCAGTACAGAGACGTCTGTACTTATCTTCGAGAGGCTACAGAACTGTTAGGAAATTTCCATTTCATTCATTCCTGGAGTGCAGAATTTGGAATTTGAACCTTTGTATCTCCATTCTCTCACAGAAGGTGAGGACACATGCTACTGGGTTAGCTGAGCAGGCATCCGCACATACTGCTAGGGCTGCAAGAGTCTGGGGCTGAGATAGAGGCCGAGGTAGAGGTCGAGGGAGGGCACGTGCTGCGACTAGAGCACCTATCAGAACAACAGTTGGGGAGCCACTAGTAGCTCCAGTTTGGGGACAGGTACCAAAAGCACTTGTTGTTACCCTAGGACTTCAGGAGACTTTGGCACAGTTCCTGAGTATGTTTGGTATATTAACTCAGGCGGGATTGATCTATGTTGCACCAAACATTCCGCAGATTGGGGGAGTAGCTCAGACTCCTACCAAAACTCCAGAGCAGCAGGCTCACATTGGTCAGGTTCCGGGTTTAGTATACAGCCTGTTATTCTGGTTCGGCCTGAGGTCAGGCCCGAGGCAGCAGAAGAAGAACAAAATATATTTGAAAGGTTTAAGAAATATGATCCACCAACTTTCAGTGGCACAGCTACAGAAGATGCCCAAGAATTTCTATAAAATTGTCAACGTATTCTCCGCACCATGGGTATTGTGGAGGTGAGCGGAGTTGTCTTTACTATATTTCAACTGTCAGGCACAGCGTATCGGTGGTGGCAAATCTATGAAGAAGGTAGACCAGTCGATGCCACACCACCAACTTGGGCTCAATTTTCGGAAATGTTATTGAAAGAGTTTGTTCCCCATACTCTCAAAGATGCGTGGCGCACAGATCTTGAACGGTTACGTCAGGTCACTATGACAGTGTCAGAATATGCTATCAGGTTCAACGAGTTAGCTCTCCATGCACCTATCTTAGTTCCTACAATCAGAGAACGGGTCCGCAGATTCATTGAGAGGCTCGATTATGATATTAAAATATGCATGGCTCGAGAATTGCAAACTGATGCTTTATTTCAGCAAGTAGTGGAGATTGCAAGGAAGATTGAGGGTGTTTTAGGCGAGGAAAGGGAGTCTAAAGAGGCCAAAAGGTCTCGAAGATCTGGAGGGTTCAATGGATTTTACTCTTCAGCTAGAACCCATTATAGCGGAGGCTCGAGCAGTCGGTCAGCTCAGTCCGCAAATCGGATTACTCGGGGTGCTCCAATTTATAGTGCACCACTGACACGAAATTCTTACAGTGGTTATTCCAGTTATCCGGCACAAACTCAGTACGAGCAGCCGCGACCTCACAAGGGTTGTTATGAGTGTAGTGATACTAGGCATATCATGAGAGATTGTCCCAAACATGGGAGGGGTGGGTTTCATCAGAACACTCCAGCTACAAGCTTTATTCCAGTTGATACTCCACATGCATAGTCAGCTAGAGGTGGAGGACAGGCAGGTAGTGGACGCCTAAGAGGTGGAGGCCCGACCCGTTGATTTAATCACTATGATTTGGTTGAGGCCAATACACCAGATGGTGTCGTTGCAGGTACGATCCTGATTTTTATTATAAAAGAATATTTTCCTTAATTTGATTTGGTTCTGAATAGTGAGGTGAGTCCTCCTATTATGCTCCACTTATGGTAAGCTTCGTAAATTTGTGACCCACTTATATGTTTATCCCTGTTGGGAGATTTAAAGATGTGAGTCCATGTCTGTTATTTTATTTCTGTACACCATTGAGGGCTATAAGTCCAAAAATAATTTTTATTATTCATTACAGTGGGTTCATTATATGTTTTTAAAATTGTTTATGAAATGTATTGAAAAGAAGAAATAAAGTAAATTGAAAATTTCAGTTGGCACAATGTTCAACATAATTGTGATTTAGATTTGAGGATGAGATCCTCACATTTTTACATGATGTGAAATATTTAAACCGGGCTGCAAGACACGATGAAAGTTATATAAGAACGAGGTCCTTGTGGTGAAATATTTATGAGTTTAAAATTCTCCCTTGTGAAATTTAATTTGTGCAATAATATTAATAGGGAATCATGCCGGTTAGGCTTATTTGATAATGCTTGTATATTTTTTGTTCATATTCAGCCATTTTCGTGCTATAAATATTGAGTTTTAGCCCAGGTGGCGTTAAATGTGACTCATTAATCCGAGTAAGTAATCATGAGGTCTTCATGCCTCACGTTCTGTTGCCAGTATTGTGAAACTTCGAAATGAGGTGATGGTTAATATGAGATTAATTGATGATGCTGGAATTAATTGTGAACAGGTTTTAAGACCAGAGATCTGGTGATGAGCATACATATGATGTTCTTTATGTCTTGATATCATTATGCTAAGGCAATGCTGAGATTAATTTTATTGATATATACCATGTGGTATTTTGTTGGTTTGTGGATATTTTGTTAGGGGGAGTTTGCGTGTTACTCTGGCAGGTGGATAGGCCCAGTTACAGGGGAGACTCTGCCGAAAATTCTGAAAAATTTGGGAGTTAGTAAAATTTGGAGGATTGAGATTTGCAAAGGAAGAAATAAGTTATGTTATGTGTTTGAGGGCGAATGACCCTAAGCGGGGAAGAATGAAACACCCCAGAAACAATTTTTTTTTTAAGTACTTCAACATTATCAAGCAAAATTGATGTGTTCATAGGCATGAGTCGCTATATCCAGTTGAGACTAATACCGTGCGTTGTTGTGAAAAATCAGATCTTTGAAATGTTGGAGTGTAAGAAATTGATCATAAAGTCTACAAATATGGATAAAAGAAATAATCTCAAATGAGATGATATTGTCGGGCTTATCTCAAAGGCGGTAACGTGGAATCAACCGTGAGTATATGTGTAAACGAAAAATCATCAATTTGGTAACCTCACAATAATTCTTAAAACGTTCGAGGACGAACGTTTGTTTAAGAGGTGGAGAATGTAACGACCCGACTTGTCGTTTTAAGAATTTTCGCCCCGCTCAGTGACTTAAGGTCTCGAGCAGCTTCGCAATATTTATTATGACCCGTGGGTGTGGTCGAGTTTGATTTACTAAAGATTCAGAATTAAATTAAAAGAACAATCCTTAATTTGAAGCTTAAATGGAAAAAGTTGACCGGAGAGTTGACTTTTGAGCAAACGACTCCGGAATGGAATTTTGATGATGTCAATAGCTCCATATGGTGATTTTGGACTTAGAAGCGTGTCAGGAAAATTATTTGGAGGTCTGCAGTGGAATAAAGCTTGAAATGCCGAAAGTTGAATTCTTGGAAAGTTTGACCGGGGGGTTGATTTTTTGATATCGAGGTAGGAATCCAATTCTGAAAATTTGAATAGGTCTGTTATGTCATTTATGACCTGTGTGCAAAATTTGAAGTCATTCCGAATTGATTTGATGTGTTTCAGCACAAGATAAAGAATTTGAAAGTTCAAAGTTCATAAATTTTGATTTGAGGTGCAATTCGTCGTTTTGATATTGTCTGATGTGATTTAAGAATTTTACTAAGTTTGTATGATGTTTTAGGACTTGATGTTATGTTTGGTTGAGGTCCCGGGGGCCTCGGGTGAGTTTGGATGCCTAACGGATCGAATTTGGATTTGGAGGAGGAGTTGAAGTTGCTGAGCATCTGGTATGATCGCACCTGCGCGAAAAAGGGCCGCAGGTGCGAGCTCGCGGATGCAAGAAATGAGTCGCGAAAGCGGAAAATTCATGGGCTGGCCAGGCACCGCGGGTGCGTAAAATTTGCCGCGGATGCGAAGAATTTTACCGCGGGTGCGAAGAATTGTACCGCAGGTGCGAAGCCGCAAGTACAAAGAAATTAACTGCAGGTGCGATGCCGCGGGTGCGAAGAAATCACCGCGGGTGCGAAATCCCCTGGGCAATACAAAAATAGAGGGGTTCCGAGCTTTTGCCATTTTAGGGCATTTCAAGCTTGGGTTGGGCGATTTTTGAGCAAGGTTTTCATGGGAAAACTTGAGGTAAGTCCCTTGTGATCATTTCCACTCCATAATATTGAATTATCATCGAATAATCCGATTAGATTACATGTTTTTGAGGTGTAAATCGGGGGTTTGAACTTAGGGATCTGAAAACGTAAAGTTAAGATTTGGAGGTCGAGTTGTTATTGGAAATCGATAAAATTGGTATGGTTGAACTCGTATCGGGTTCCGAGGGTTGACTTTTGTTGACTTTTTGGAATGAAATTTTAAGTCGACGTATTATTATCCGGAATTGTTTCCGATAAATTTCAATGAAGTTATACAATTAATTTGGATAGATTTGAGCTGTCCGGAGGTCAATTAAAGCAAGAAGGCTATTTTGGAATATCGGCCTACCTTCAAAGAGTAAGTGTCTTGCTTAACCTCGAGTGGGGGAATTACCCCTTAGGCATTGAGTCTTATGTGCCATTTGTAAAATGTGAAAAGCCGTGTACGCGAGGTGACGAGTATGTACTAGGGCTTATACGTGCAAAATTCATTGAATTAAATTCTTAGGTATTATTGTGTAGTAAATTGAGAAATTGTGGAAAAATATTAAATTATTTGTTTGCCATGCCTAAATCCTTATTGTTGAATTTGTTTTTATATGATAATTTGATGTGATTGTTACTTGAAATATTTATGAAATTTCGTGAGTACTGTTGGTTTAATATTTCTTGGAAATTAATTCCAATATGAATTTTCTTATGCAAATAATTAATTGAAGCAAGCTTAAGAAGAAGTGTTAACATAATTATCTAAATTTGCATTAATGAAGGCTTTGCTTTATGCTGAGAAATTTCTATCTCTATTGAATGTTTCTGGGTGTTATATACATTGTGTGGAGCCTTAAGCTATATGTTGTGAAATTAATTGATTTTGATATATCTTTGGAATTTAGTTGTAGCTATTGGGCAAATTATGATATGAATTGATTTTATTATGTTGCCGTGTAAATTGTTGTGTTGTGTGAGTTATTATTTTGAGGAGATAAGGGTGGCATTTCACCGTTGTTGTGTTTGTTGGAATATTATCTGGGCGGAGCGATAAGGGTGGTTATATGAGCGATAAGAGTGGCAATAAGAGTGATATGGGTGGCTATAGGAGTGATAAGGGTGGCAATAGTAGCGATAAGGGTGGCTATTGTCAGGGACGATATGTGATGATGTGGGGATTATGGTATTGATAATTTTTATGTGATGTTGTGATTTTCTTGTGTTTATTTTTATACCTTCTGCAATGTGTCTTGTTGTTGGTAAATTGATAACAATCTAATTTATGTTGAAATTTAGTTCCTGTGGCTATTGCTAGGCGGATTATGAAATAAAATGTGGGCACGAGGTAGTGTGAGTAAATAATGAGGATATTTGTCACTTGAATTGTCCGTGCAGTTGTGATATGAAATGTGGGCACGAGGTGCTGTGATGAAATGATAATGATAATTGGCACGTGAATTGTTCGCGCATTTGTGATATGAAATAAGGGCACGAGGTGCCGGAGAAGTATGATGATTTAATTATGGGCCCGAAGTGCCATGGAAATATGAAAATGGGCTGAGACCCGTATTTACGAAAAATATGAAAATGGGCTGAGTCCCATATTTTGATAATTTTGAAATGAGGTGTCACATGGTAACTTTGTAATTGAAAGAATTACATCCAAAATATTTATTTGGAAGGACTTTTAATTAGAAAGTATTATATAAACGAATTGTATTTTGAAAGATATTTATTTGAGGAAATTGTATTTGAAAAGATTTATTGAAAGAATTATATTTGAAAAATAATTATTTGAGAAAATTATATTTGAAAGAGAGTTTGGAAGAACTATGTGAACGGCATTTATTTGAAGGGCTTGATTTAATTGGGTGTAATTGTGTTTATTAATTGTTGAGTGGTATTAATAGTATTCTTGTTGTCTGTTGTGCATATCACTGGTTGTTTTATCATGCCTTTATTATTATTTGCTTCCTGTTATTTTGTATATCATATTGCACAAGTTATTAGACTAGTGAGTGTCTTGACTGTACCTCGTCTCTACTCCATTGAGGTTAGTCTTGATACTTACTGGGTACCGACCGTGGTGTACTCATACTACACTTTGCACATTTTTGTGTAGAGCCAGGTATTGGAGTTATTGGACTTGAGAAGAGTTAAAGCGGGATCGTAAGGATTCAAGGTAGAGCTGCTTGGTCGTTGCAGTCCCTTTGAGTGTTTTTATTTCATTGTACTGTTAATTTGTAATCAAACAGTATTATATATTCGGTCCTCGTGATCATTCCATGTATTCAGTTAGAGTTCGTGACTCAGTACTACCAGTCTTGGGAGGTTGACATTCATATTTGTTCCGCTATTAGTTTTGGTTACTTATTTAATTAAAAAAAAATGGCTCTAAAAATGTAATTGAAATCGGTTTACCTAATCTTAGAGACTAGATTTCATCACGACACCTGTGGTGAGACTTTTTGGTCGTGACAATTCTTCCATCACAAAACTATGATATGGCATTATGAGGTTTGTTCTTTTACATAGAATATGATTAGTGTATAAGCAGTAAAGAAAGTTCATATTTTATATGTCTATCATTGGTTGTATGTGGTGAACAATTTTAATAGTTTGGGCACCTACATATGAAATAGAGTAATTTTAGTCATCATTGTTAACGTGCTTTTCTAAAATATATTGACATGATTACATCATTTCATTTTCATGGTATCTAATGTGTTTTCTAATAAATCTCTCCTAATTTCTTTTGTAGGTAGTAACTAATTTGTCCAATGTTTACGCAAAAAGATAATAACGTGCCTTTTTATGGAACAATACAAAAGGAGCCACACTTGGGAGCGGCTAATATTATTTTCTTCTAATTTTACTTAGGGGTTTTTTTGCTCCCTCATTTGGCTGCATTCTAGGACATGAGAGCTTTTGTCTGCATTTTGAGGCCATATATTTTTTCCGGAGGAAATGGTGCTAGCAAGAATTTATTTTTGCTTTTTTTTTTTGACGTTTTATGTGTATTCACAAATTATATGTTGTGAATTTATAAACAAAATCCTTGATTATTTCATTTGACAAATGTGCTTTGAATGGTATCTCTTCTAATACATATGCGTAATTTAAATAGAAATATTGTTGCAACTTAATTGTTTTTAGAAAAATAATATCTAGTGAAAAAAAAGTTTTGGTAGCGACCAAACTTTGTCACATGAACTATTAGTATCTGTAGCGACTAATCTCGCTACTAAATCTCATACTATAGTGGAGATAAGAGCTGCCACTGAAAGTATACTCTAGGAGTCATCACAAATAACATTCAGTAACGGCTTTACTTGGAGCGACCCAAATGTCGCTACTAATTAGTATCATTGGCGACTTTTTGTCACGACCCAAATTCCTAACATGTCGTGATGACGCCTATCGATGGTACTAGGCAAGCCGATTCTCAAAGACACTTCCAATATTTCACAAAAGATAAGTCAAAGTTTTTACATGACAGAGTTTTTGTAACAACAGAAGTTAAACTCAAAATACAGTGCGGGAAAATAACCCCAAGTTTTCTCTATTGCTATTTTGATACAGAATCATGAGCATCTAAACAACCAGTCTAAGAAACAGTGTCTACAAGAATCTGTATCAAAATAGCAATAGAGAAAATAAAAGATAAGGAGGAAGAAGAGACAAGGACTGTGAACGCCGGAAGCTACCTCGTGAATCTCCGATACTTAACCACGCACGAGATCAAAGTCCTCTGTGACCGGAAATACCTGGATTTGCACATGGAGTGCAGGGTGTAGCGTGAGTACAACCAACTCAGTAAGTAACAATAATAATTAAGGAACTGAAGGTAGTGACGAGCTACACAGTTATAGTTCATTTTCAGTAGTTCCAGCAAAGAATAGACATGCTTTCAAATCCGACAGTTTAAGTCAAATCAGTTTTATACAGTTCAAGTTCAGGTAATTCGGATATAAAAATCTTTAAAAAATTTCACAACAATGATAGATAGAAACTAAGTGCAATAACAAATAAAAAGCAAGTACAACCTCTCAGGGCAACAGTCACTCAACTCATCACAACAGCTCAATCACTCGGCTCTATGCCCTCAGTACTCACACTCAATAGGTACCTGGGCTCACTGGGGGTGTACAGACTACGGAGGGGCTCTTTCAGCCCACGCGCTATAATACACACGGATAACTCACGTGCTGCACGGAAAACTCACGTGCTATAATATCAATATCTGGATCCGCACGGACAATTCACGTGCTGCACGAACAGCTCACATGCTATACTATCAATATCTCACAATCAGGCCCTCGGCCTCACTCAGTCATAAATCTCTTCAGTCTCTCGGGCTATCAATAATCATGAAAAATCAGCACAAACAGCAATGATATGATGCATCAGTAAGGAACAATATAGACTGAATAAAATAAATAATTACACTGTGACTGAGTACAAAATAACAATTTAGTAGATAATTCAACATGTGTACACGACCTATGTGGGTACCTATAGTGCCAACACATAATCTAAACATGATTTGTGGTTCAATATCTCTAATATATGGAGAATGTACAGATAACAACAGCTTATTCAACTACACAGTTCTACGGAATGGACCAAGTCCCAATTCCTACGGTGCACGCCCACACGCCCGTCACCTAGCATGTGCATCACCTCCAAAATACTCATATGATACAATAATCCGGGGTTTCATACCCTCAGAACCAAATTTAAAACTGTTACTTACCTCAAATCGTGTAATTCTTTATTCCGCTATGCCCTTGCCATGAGAATTGGTCTGTGAAAGCCTCGTATCTAGCCATAATCAATTCGATTCAGTCAATACCAACAACATCAACAAAGCCAGTATGATCCCAACAGGTGGGGTCTGGGGAGGGTAGTCTATACGCAGACCTTGCCCCTACCTAATGCAGGTAGAGAGGTTGTTTCCAATAGACCCTCGGCTCAGGAAGGGCAAGAAGAAGAAGAGGAAAGCAAGGAAGGAAGAAAGAAGGAAGAGAAAAGAAAAAGGGAGAGATAAAAGATAGGTAGTACCAAATAATAGCAACAGGGAATACAATACCTGAGGAGATTCAGTCAATACTAATTATTGTAATTAATACCATAAGGAAATACTAATTTTCCAATAAAAATCCAAAATTAACTCAAAAATCACTCGTGGGGCCCACGTATCAGAACCCAACAAAAGTTACAAAATATGAATGCCCATCCAACCACGAGTCCAACCATATATATTTCACCAAATTCTGATGCCAACTCGACCCTCAAATCTTAAGTTAAAATCTTTGAAGATTTCTACCATTTTCAACTCAATCTTTACCCATTTGAACTCAACAATCATTCCACAAACCTTATTGGTATGTGTATGTATAAATAATACTCTTAATCACCCATCTTTTACTCCAAACCTGAAATTGAAGAATTGGTAAAAGAAATTCCTACCTCTTTGAAGCCCTAGTAAGATCGTTATGAAATCTTCAAACCTTGAACAAGAATTGATGGATAAATGACTAAGTATTCAATTTCTCTCTCTAAAATGCTCTCACCTCTCTCTAAAATATCATATGAAACCCTTCAAAATGACCCTCAATAGTGTTTTATAAGAATAGGGTCGGGTTTATAAAACCTGAAAAATGAAGCCCTGAAACTCACTGTGCGGTCGCATAACGCTTCTGCGGCTCACGAAATGGCCGTGAAATGTGGCCTCCGGAACTGGGCAAGGCTACCTTAGTCTGCGGTCCGCAAACCTGTTCTGCGGTCGTAAAATGTACTGCAAAACTGATCTGCGATTGCATAATGCGCCGCAAACTTTCTTCCATACTTGCCCCACTCCTGATTCACTCTGCGGCCATTATGCGGTCCGCAGAGTGATTCTACGACCGCATAGTGGGCCGCAGAAATGACCCTTTTCCGGCAAAATATTTCCCTAAGCTTTAAACATTGGAACTAAGTGTTCCAATTCATTCCAAAACCTCACCGGACTCGAAACAATTACCTCGGCAATTCACACAACAACTGTAAAGTATAATTTGAGCAGTAAATGAGGAAACAGGGTTATAATACGCAAAACGACCTATCGGGTCGTTACAACTAGTTACCGACTATGGTGTACTCATACTACACTTATGCATATTTTTGTGCAAAGCCAGGTATTGGAGCTATCAGACTCGGACATAGTTAAAGTGAGATCTCAAGGATTTAAGGTAGAGTTGCTTGGTAATCGCAATTCCTTCGAGTTTTTTCATTTTATTGTACTGTTAAATATTATTCAAACAGTATTGAGTATTATATCTTTGAGACCATTTCATGTATTTAGTTAGAGTTCGTGACTCAGTATTACCAGTCTTGGGAGGTTTTCATAGTTGTTTCCGCTATTAGTTTTGATTACCTATTTAATTAAAAAAATGGCTTGAAATGTAATTGTAATCGGCTTACCTAGTCTTAGAGACTAAGTTCCATCACGACGCCTGTGGCGGGAATTTGGGTCGTGACATTTTATGTGTTAGAGAAACTTAGCTGTGACACATGTTAGAAAATATGCGTATTCTGTTGAGACCCACCAAGGTTATTGCTGCTTTTGAATTATTGTCTTACATTGCAATTACATACTCAGTCATACACAATCATTTGCATATCATATCTCAGTCTCTGTCACCATTTATTGATACACCATATTATCATTTTGGGCTGATTTTCATGACATTGTGAGCTCGAGAGACTGGAGAGATTGATGACTAAGTGAGGCCGAGGGCCTGATGGTGAGGATATTTATGGGATCGGGTTGTGCGTTGCAGCATGTTTTATTGATTTATGCTATGATTGGATTGTTATAGCGTCTGGGCTGAAGGAGCCCTTCCGAAGTCTGTACACACCCCCAGTGAGCGCAGGTACATACTGAGTACGAGTGCCGAGCGATTGGGAGGATTGAGTGATTGTTAAGACTGAGTGATTGGGAGGACTGAGTGATTGTGAGGACTGAGTGACTGGTAGGAATGAATGAAATGATACTCTGAGAGTATGCATATGGTTTTATTTCTGAGTTGCATCACATTGGCATGCACACTTCACATACATGCATGGAGATGCATTTTTCCTCATGATGTACGATGTTGCGTCATTCATGACTTCTCCTACATATTGATATGTAGGCATAGAGATGTATTTTCCTCATGTTATTTAAAAGTGAAACAATTACCTGTTGAGGGTTTTGGAAAAAATCACAGTTTTAAAATCTACTTATAAATTGGTGATTTCGGTAAAGGATTTGGGTTGTTTACTGTTATACTTGAAAAGAAAATATTTATTTTTCTGAAACTGTGAACGAGCTGAGCAATTTATCTCTGAGCTACTTCTTTTAGTACTTCCATTATGTTGTTATGAATTATTGTTGGCTATTGGTGTTGGATCCCGACCTGTGTTCTAGTTCGTCACTACTTTCAACCTAAGGTTAGATTTATTACTTATTGAGTACATGGGGTCGGTTGTACTCATACTACACTTCTGCACCTTTCGTGCAGATATTGGATGCAGATGTTGCTGTGATCGACGGGAGTTGGATTTAAAGACGTACCTGCATCCCGGTTGTAGCTTCCTCTTGTTCGTGGTAGCCTTAGATCTATAAAACTCTGTTTATGTACTTTTGAAATAGACTATGTATATATTTCATTTTCGCTTTGTAAACTCTATTCTTAGAAGCTCATGATTTGTACTACCAGTTCTTGGGAATGTATTAGATTCAGATATTTATTTACTTAATTGCTTTATTAATTTTTGTTGGAATTGGTTAGTGGTTAATTGGTTTACCTAGAGGGTTAGGTTAGGTGCCATCACGACTAATCGGATTTTGGGTCGTGACAGTCATCTTGGGTATGGATTGGTTGTCACCTTATCATGCTATATTGGACCGTCACGCCAAGACAGTGAACTTAGCCATGCCGGGGTTGCCTCGATTAGAGTGGAGGGGAACTCTTGGGTCGCCTGCACTTACTTGGGATCAGTTCTCACAGCTATTTCTACAGAAGTTCATCCCGGTCACCCTGAGAGAGGAGTATCACAAGCAGTTTGAGGGACTTCAGCTGGGTCGCCTGCACTTAAAGTTGATGATTTTTCATAAAGCACTACAGTTTACTGTCTAATTACCATACACGACTATAGTTTACCTAATTACTCTCCGTAGCTACTGTTCAATTGTTATGAGCTTGTATCATTTGTATTCATACGTGCATCGAGTATTCGTTCGCGCAACGAATACAACCAATTAAGGCAAAATACCGATAGATGCAACTTGTATCAATTGTATTCAACCAAGGCAAAATATAGATAAAACCTGTATCGAAACCAAGGCAAAATACAGATACAATCTGTAACGACTATATTCGTTCTCACAACGAATACAACCAAGGAGAAATACATAAATACAAAAAAATAGAATGCTCTCGTTCAGAGTCGAAATCAAGACCTTCGCTTACTAAGCAAATGTTCTAACCAAATGAGCTACGAGAGCTTTTAGCTCTCTTGTTTCAGTCCAAAACAATTGATCTCTTCTTTCAGTACTGCACGTGAATTTGCTATAAAATTCAAAAATAACTATGAATGATAATTTTCTGAAAGTATAACTATTAATGGTAAATACGGTATATATGTTTGATGTGTCGTGTAATATTTTCTTTGAAGTTTATGGGTTCTGAACTTGACTTCAAACCTATAGCACGTCTTAGTCAGTGGGTTGACAATTAATTATTTATATAAATTTAATAAATTCCTAATACAAATAAAAGATGTAAGCAAAAGTTATTAGGTCCGACCAAACCCGTAAATGATTCCCTACCTTCACCTCTAGGTCGGACACACAAGCCTACTTACGGGTTCGGTTGAACCCAATAGATCTGGCTCTAACTCTAGATTTACATTAAAATTTATTTAATATATATAAATAAACTATTCTTTTAGAATCCAGAACATATAAACTCAAAATTCTAGTTCCGCCTTTGATTAAATCGTTTCATGGCTGCATATAATAAGATCCAGATTATTCTTAAATACATATTCAATATCTTTCGCGCACACACTTTGACCATTGCCCACTATTATTAATCCTTCACGTTAAGCAAAAAAGAGATTAGTATATTTTCATTTTGAAAGCTTCTGGACATCCTGCGTGCTTATTCCCTCTTAATAGATACTAGTATAATATAAAGTATATCTAGTATTGTGCAAATATTTTGGATTTAAGTTATATATATTGGCAAAAAAGTTTCTATTACATTGTTACTGGAATTTAAGCTTTTAGAGCAGATTAATTACTATTTCATCATGTTATTACATTTAATATTTTTCATAGGAAAAAATTTAATTACTTTTGAAATAAATTTTATTGGAGTATAGAACATAAATTCATAACCTCTTTTTTCAGAGAGTAAAAGTTCCTATCTAATTCTGAAAATTACTATTCTTTTAAGAGGCACATGGTTGAGGGCTGAAGAAATAGTTTAATGGTGGACTAGATACATGTTATATATTGAATCATTTTATACTTTGTTAATGTAACGGTTCCAAAATTTCGTTGATTAATTTAATGGAGGCTCAAATTATGTTGTAAAATTGGAAATGTGTTTTTTTAATCATTCACAAGAGTTCCTCACTTTTGCTCCCTTGGGACTCGAATCCGCAATATTAAGGTTAAAGGTGGAGGATCCTTATCACTTGAACAAAATCGAAAAGCTTTCTTAATACACAAATATTTCGTTATTCTTACCATTAAATGACAAGTGACTAAAACTCAAAAAGTGTAAGGGATCTTTATGGAAGTAGTAAGCTTGATTCACTTTTTACTTTTTCTGACCGGTATATGTAGTTATACACTAATAATATATGGTTATATATATACTAGAATTATACATATATATTATATATCTGAAGGCTATTTTTAATTAAAGAAATTGGATGGACGACTATTTAGGTTATTTAAGGGAATTAAATTAAGGTAGGGTTCGAGGACATAGACTAATTGCCCTAATTTATTTTGGTCAAGGAGACAATGACATTTGTGAACGTAGTCTTCTATTTTGCTATGCCATTGACAAAGATATCTCTTCTTGAGAAACTCAAGATGTATAAGGGACATTTACAAAAACAACCAGCTTGATTCATTGTTTATTCTTTTTAGCCAGCATACATATATTGTTGTGCCCTGATTGTAAATAGTTATACACATGGTATACATGGATTATACCTATATATTATATATTCGTCGGCTATTTTTAATTTAAGTTGTTGGATGGACGACTATTTAGGTTATTTAAGGGAATTAAATTAGGGTAGTGTTCGAGGACGTAAACTAATTGCCCTAGTTTGTTTTGGTCAAGGAGACACCGACATTTGTGAATGTAGTTTTCTCATTTGCTCTGCCATTGACAAAGATCTCTCTACGCTTGAGGAACTCAGGATGCATAAGGAATATTTACAGAAATAACCGGCTCGATTCACTGTATATTCTTTTTAGCCAGCATCATATATCGTTGTGCACCAATTGTAAACAGTTATACACATACTATATATGGATTATATATATATATATTAGGTGTCGCCGGATTTTTTAAAATTTAAGTAACTAGATAGATGTCTATTTAGGTTAAACAAGGGAGTAACTAAGGGTAGGGTTTGAGGACATGAACTAATTGCCCTAGTTTGTTTTGATCAAGGAGACAACGACAGTTGTAAATGTAGTCTTCTCTTTTTGCTATGCCATTGACAATGATCTCTCCACACTTGAGGAACTCAGGATATATAAGGAACATTTACAGAAACAACTGGATTGATTCAATATTTATTCCTTTTAGCTGGCATACACATATCTTTATGCACTAATACATGGATTATATATATATATATATATCGCCAACTATTTTTAATTTAAGCGGTTGGATAGACGACTATTTAGATTATAAAAGAGAATAATTAAGGGTAGGTTGGAGGGCATGAACTAATTGCCCTAGTTTGTTTTGGTCAAGGATACAATAACATTTGTGCACGTAGTCTTCTCTTTTTCTATGCCATTGACAAAGATCTCTCTGCACTTGTGGAACACTTGATCCATATTCAATTCATCACCAAAATGGCTGACAAGTAAAGGCTCAACTATATACTTCACTTCTTCAGGAGATGGGTGGTATATAGGAATATTGAATGCAACCACTTTCTCTTCTTCTATTAATCCCCGCATTCATTATTTTACTTATGAATATCAATAACAACAACAACAACAATATATCCAGTATAATCTAACATGTGAAAATAAGAAAGGGTAATATGAACATAGACTTTATTCCTACCTTGTGCAGGTAGAGAGGTTGTTTCAGGTAGGCATAAAAATAATATATTGATAATTTAAGAAGAATTAATCCAAATAGCCATTCACCCAACTACTTAAACTAAAATAGCAAGTGAAGGTATATTATATGCGTAATGTGTGTATTATATATGTATGATTGTGTATAATTAATATAACATATGTATTTGGCTAGACAAAGTAAAAAATGAATATGACCGGCTATTTATGTAAAGTTCCCTTGATTCAATGCTAATTTAGGGTTCATTTGTTTTTCTTAAATTTAAGATGTGTGAATTTAAATTCATATCTTCATTGTAAAAATTATATGCTTTATTAAGATACTTTAAAAGCTAGCGGCAACAGAATTAGTGTTGGTGGTGGGAGGTGGTGGTGGTCTTCTATATAGGTGTAATGACCTGGCCGGTCGTTTTTAGTATTACAATCCCGTTCCCTCATTTACTTCCCAATTTAAGCTTTACAGTTATTTTATTACTTATCGGGTTAGTTGGTTTGGGTTCGGAAGGATTTCGGAGTGAAATGAAACACTTAGTCTCATAATTGAAAACTTATGTTGGAAAAGTTGATCGGATGTTGACATATACGTAAACGACCTCGGATTTGAATTGTGATGATTCCAATAACTCCGTATGGTGATTTTGGACATAGGAACGTGTCCGAAAAATTATTTGGAGGTCCGTAGTGGAATTAGGCTTGAAATGGCAAAAATTTAATTTTTGGGAAGTTTGACCGGGGGGTTGACTTTTTCATATTGTGGTCGGAATCCAATTCTGGAAATTGGAATATATCTGTTATGTCATTTATGACTTGTGTGCAAACTTTGAGGTCAATCGGACTTGATTTGATAGGTTTTGGCTTCGGATATAGAAATTAGAATTTATTAGTTTCATTAGTCTTGAATCTATGTGTGATTCATGTTTTTAGTGTTGTTTGATGTGATTTGAAAACTCAACTAAGTTCGTATGATATTTTAGGACTTGTTGGTATATTTGGTTGAGGTCCCGGGGGCCTCGGGTGAGTTTCGGATGATTAACAGATAGATTGTTTTGAATTTAGAAGACTACAGAAACTGAAGCCTTCTGGTGCAATCGCACCTGCGGAACATTGGTCGTAGGTGCGAGCTGGCATGCGCAGAAGCGGAAAGCGCAGATGCGGCATTTGGCTTGGGAGCTGCTGGTCCGTAGAAGCGGATGCTTTCGTGCAGATGTGCACCCACAAAAGCGCTATTTTGACTACAGAAGCGGTGCCGCAAAAGCGGCTAAGTGCCCGCAGAAGCGAAAATCTTGGTCAGAATGTTAAAAACAGAGGAGTTTGAGATTTTTGTCATTTCTAACATTTCCAACACGGGTTGAGGTGATTTTTGAGCGAGAAATCACGGAAAATCTTGAGGTAAGTCACTTGTGATAATATTGAATTATTATCGAATAATCCGACTAGATTACATGTTTTTGAGAGGTAAATCAGAGATTTGAACTTAGGGATTTGAAAATAAGATTTGAAGATTTGGAGGTCGAATTGAAGTCGGATTTTGGTACAATTAGTATGTTTAGGCTAGTGGTTGAATGGGCTTTCGGATATTGTAACTTTTGTCGGGTTCCGAGGCGTGGGCCCCATGGGAGACTTTTGAGCTAAATTTCAAATTTTGTTGGAAAATTAGCATTTTCTTATGGAATTAATTACAATAAATTTTATTTACTGAATCGAATTATTTGTGGCTAGATGCGAGGCGTTTGGAGGCCAATTCACGAGGCAAAGGCATAGCGAAATAAAGAATTACACGGTTTGAGGTAAGTAACAGTTCTAAATTTGGTCTTGAGGGTATGAACCCCCTGTTTATGTGTTATGTGATTGGTTTTGAGGTGACGCATATGCTAGGTGACGGGCGTGTGGGCGTGCACCATAGGAATTGTGACTTGGTCAAATTCCATGGAACTATGTAGTTGAATAATCTGTTGATATCCGTACATTCTCTACGTGTTTGAGAAAATTGAGCTGAGACTCGTATTAAAAATCATGCTTAGACATATGTTGTTATTATTTGTACCCACTGGGGTCATTTCTGTGGTTGAATTATATGTTCAAATTGTAATTTCACACTCAGTCATATTCATTCATTTCATATCATATCTCAGTCTCTGTTGCTATTTATTGATACATCATATTATCATTTTTGGGCTGATTTTTATGACATTTTGAGCCCGAGAGACTGGAGAGGTTGATGACTGAGTGAGGTCGAGGGCCTAATTGTGAGGATATTTATGGAATCGAGCTGCGCGCCGCAGCATGTTTCATTGTTATTTGCGATGATTGGCTTGATATAGCGCTTGGGCTGAAGGAGTCCCTCTGGATTCTGTACACACCCCCAATGAGCGCAGGTACCAACTGAGTGTGAGTGTCTAGTGACGAATGCTGAGTGATTCAGAGGAATGAGTGACTGTGAGGAACGAGTGATTATGAGGAAAGAATGACTGTGAGGTTGGAGTGAATGGGGGGACTGATTGACTATTACTCTGAGAGGGTACATTGATTTCATTGTTGCTGCATTTCATGTCACGACCCAAAATCCATTAAAGGTCATAATGGCGCTGGACACCGCTGCCAGGCAAGCCAAAAATAAATACTTAATTTAGTTCTCATTTTAATATTTTTGAAGTTATATTTTCCTTCAATTAAATAGTAAAAGATGGAATTCACAGTGTAAATAATAATATTCTTAACAATTTCAATATAGAACAGCCCATAATCACCCCAAAATCCGGTGTCACAAGTGCATGAGCATCAACTAGGAATGTAATATAAAATACAACATCTGTCTGAAATACAAATTTGGACAGAAAAAATATAAATACTCTAAAGGAGACTTTGCCGGCTGAGGGTCGTAATATGGAATGCACCTCATGTAAGTCCCTGCATGCATACATGCCTCTTCTCTCACAAGGCCACTAGTCGCATATGTACCTGCACAAAATATGTGCAGGAAGTGTAGTATGAGTACGTAATCAACGTGTACCCAGTAAATATCTAGCCTAACCTCGGAGGAGTAGTGACGAGGGGTCGACATCGACACTCACTAGTGGTCCAATAACATCAGGTACAGTAAAGAGGTAAGTAAATACGAGGCAGAGTAAATAAATGAGATAAATCACGTGGTACAAATCCCCCTCTTTACGAGGAACTCAAGCTCTCCATTAAAAATTTCCTCCTTAACCGGAGCATATATATAGATATTGTGGATCTCATCAGATAGATTGTCATCACTCAAATCGGAAAAACTCACAGATACACTGGCTTATTGCCAAATATTACGTACGATTCTATTAGGATATGATTTAGGAAATGCCGAGGCGAACGGCCCGCTCCCATGAGAGTGTGGTACATAAATCCTGCCGAGGAGATCGGCCCGATCCCACAAGAGTTAAATACATAATCCTGCCGAGGCGAACATCCCGATCACATAAGAGTGAAATACATAATCCCGTCGAGGCGAACGGCCTGATCCCATTAGAATAAGAAGCTTTGATGGTTCCTTGACCCCACTCACGAATAAACGTGTGAGTTGTAATTTCTTTAACGAAAACCTTTCAATGAAGTGTGTGTGTGTATATATATATATAACGAAAACCTTTCAATGAAGTGTGTGTGTATATATATATATATATATATATCACGGAAACATGCCGTAAGAGGAGTAAAGTTATTTGGTGACTATTCATGAACTCCTGAAGTCTCTACAACAGCAAGTCTAGTCTCAAGTAGAAATGTAATATAGGGGAATTTAATAGGCGACAAAATTCTCAAATAGTGCAGCTACATCATGATGTGAACCTAAGCCTACCCGAACAATAATATGAATGTAGCTATATACGGGCTCTCGTCACCTTGCGCGTACGTATCCACCACAACAAGTATCACAGATCAACATAACACACCTAAGGGTATTTCCCCCCTCATAGAGTTAGACAGGAGACTTATTTCGTCTCAAAGCTTACTTTCCGGTCCAAAATTGTGCTTTGAATCGTCAACTCGGTGCCAAACAATCGAAGCTAGTCAAATGTTATATAAAATAGTCAATACATGCGCAAGAGTTCACATCTTAGCTATTAAAGTGATTTTTCCAACCCAAATTGAAGAATTCCTAACATTCACCACCGGGTCCACGTGCCCGGATTTCGGAAATATTCGAAGATAACCACTACCCATAACATCGTGAACTCAAATATATGATTTGTTCTGAATTACATACCCTAATTCGTGGTCAAAATCCAAAAATACCAATTCTAGGTTTTCTACCAAAAACCCTATAATATTTCCCAAATTTTCATGCTCAAATTCATGCATAAACAATATATTTAACTCACAATATGTGGGGATCACTTACCTCATGAAGGATGACAAAATGGCACTCCAATATTGCCCCCAAAGTCGGCTCCAACGAGAGAAAAGAGGTGAAATGAGCCAAAACCCGATTTGGCCAACTTATGTATTCTGTCCAGGCGACCTCCGAACTTGCGCTCATTGGACCACTTCTGCCGTTTCGTAGGTGCGGAAAAATGTTCTGCTTCTGGGGAAGTCCCCCAGCTGCCCAACCCGCTTCTGCGCTAAATTCCCCACAGGTGCGCATCCGTTTCTGCGGCAAATCGTCCGCACCTGCGGACTGCCAGTCCCCCACTCCCTTTTCGCTTCTGCGACTTACTGGCCGCTTTTGCGACTCTGCACCTGCGGCCAAAACCTCGCAGGTGCGGTTACACCAGATGACATCAGCTCCAGCATTCCTCCAAGCCCAAACTCGATCTGTTTACTACCCGGAATCCACCTGACGCCCTCGCGACCTCAACCAATTATACTATCATGTCTTAAAACAAAATATGAACTTAGTCGAGCCTTCAACTCATATCAAACAGCACTAAAAACACGAATCACCCTCCAATTCAAAGTTAATGAACTTTGAAACTTCAAACTTCTACAATCGATGCCAAAACCTATCAAATCACGTCCGATTGACCTCAAAGTTTGCACACAAGTCATAATTGACATTACGGACCTATTCCTACATCCAAAATCAGAATCTGACCCCGATATCATAAAGTCCAATCCCGATCAAACTGAATGGTAAGAATTCAGTATACATTGACCGAAATGAACCCTAAATGACCTACGGACCTCCAAATCCTCTTCCGGACGCTCTCCCAATAGAAGAATCACCATACGGAGATATTCCCAGGCTCGTAATCCCAAACGAACATCGATAACATTGAAATACACCTCAACCCAATTTTATGAAATTCTGCCAAATGCCAACTTTCCACCATTGGCGCCTAAATGCTCCCGGGTCATCCAAAATCGGATCCGGACATACGCCCAAGTACAAAATCATCATACGAATCTGTTGGAACCTTCAAATCCCGATTCTAAGGTCGTTTACTCAAAAAATCACACTTTAGTCAATTCCTCCAACTTAAGGCTTTCGAAATTAGAATTTTCTTTCCAAATCAACTCCGAACTTTCCGAAATTAAATTCTGACCTCGCGTACAAGTCATTATACCCGAAGTGAAGCTACTGAAAGTCTCAAACTGCCGAACGGCGCGCTAAAACTCATAAACGACTGGCAGGGTCATTACATTCTCTCCCACTTAAACATGCGTTCGTCCACGAACATGCTAAGAACTGCTTTGAAGTTTTCCGAAATCACTGGTCAACAACCCAATTGGGCACATTAGCTCGAGTCAATCTGAAGACTCTACCTTTTATTTAGTCAAATATGCCTTGGTGCTAAATTCCAACATCCGAGACTCTCCACCTGGCATGTTTGCAACATACGAACACCGTATCAATCACTACATACTGCACCAACCACGATTGTATACCCTTACTGAATTCTTACCATGCACCGCGTAACTCATTTGCCCAAGGCAATCTTTCCAAAGCACAACAGCTAAAATTTGCATTGACCGAAGCCTATAGTGTACCTCATGACCAATTAAGCTTTGCTTTCACTCTCGCAATACTGCCACGACAGAGAAGATGTGTAAAACTCATAACCACCTGCCAAATCACAATTTATGAAATCTCTCATCCCGACAAGAACCATTACTTCATTCTGGACTGAACAACAATATTTACTCTTTAATATGCTTCAAATAAATCTGATCACACTGATCCCAGATCCAATAATCTCATCTCACCCAGTACAAGCTGCTCAGGCAATAAGCCACCTCAGACACTACCAAAAGTATCATATGATGCCACAATGTGCCAACAAGCTACAAACTCGAATTTTATACCCAAGGAAACGAACTCTAGAAAGTTGTACTCAACCCACGCAACTAATTTAAACAACCGAGAAGATGTTATGAACCTTCCTCAGGAAACGAGAAGCAAACACACAATAATAGATATGACAATCTTTACTCAATATCACACTGGTGCGGCGTGCTACCCGATCCACACATGATACCATTACGGCGTGCAACCCGATCCAACCATGATACCCGTAACGGCGTGCCACCCAATCCAAACAACATATCCGGGGCAGCGTGCCACCCGATCCAACCATATACCCATGGCGGCGTGCCATCCGGTCCACACATTATAATCTAAAGTAAACACACATAGAGTCTTAACGCTTATACTCACGAAATGCCTGAATATCAACAATAAGCACGCCAAGTGCATAATACAAATCCTGGGGAGACGGGTGCGATACATGATCTGCATCTCGAGAGCCATCTTGCTCAGATAACACCACAAACTATACGGGATCTTAATACGAGTGCGAATAATCAAACCGCCTCATAACCCACATGGCACAATAGAGATTACACGGAAGGGTCAATAATAGAAATATTATCCAAGGCCCGAAGACCCCTCCAAAAACAACGCTATGCTGAAATAAGCATTTCCAGCTTGATATAGAGCCCATATTCACATGTAGATCTATCCACGAACCTCAAGTCGATTATGATGGTACCGCACTGGGCTAATAACCCTTCAAGGACCCACAATGACCTATTCACGGCACATAAGAACAGCCGTCAAATCCAAAACGAACTCACATGGTCCACAACCCAAGGAATTGAATGCCTCTCAGGCATAAACTCTCGCACTTGCGATATTACCATGTCCTCCATATTCAGTCTCAATCTTTAACAATCAAGTGACTGACATGTCACACTTACACAAATATCCCTGTGGGGCATGCTCCCACGACCATTCCGCTCAGGTAGCAAGGTCCGCACATCCATAGCACCAGCCGTTCTAATTCTGTAGAGTGAGTCAAAAATCTGCAAGTCATTACACAAAGCCTCTTCCACATGACACTGATCTCAGATGACGCTAAAGACAATACCAGCTTACTCTAAACATCTGAATTCTTCCATGCTCATCCGAGCTCTCGACATTCTTGTCGACATCAACTGCAACCTTGATCCTCAACTTCCAATTTATTCTCAACTTGCCTTAGAAACAATAATAGTTCCATTCATTAACGTAACGAAACCCAACAATATTCATCCCGAGTGAACCAATCCACGAGACCATATCATCTCAATACCCATGAACCGTCTCATACTCTCCTTAAGCACTCCATAGCATAGCCAACTGGTGCACCAATTCTGCAAGACCTTCCCTGAATCCGAAGATACTTATTCCCTTCGTCCAATACTGCACCACATACCCAATAATAACATAGAATATTCCAAGTCCTTAGGTACTATACTCAAAATCTTGAACCTACCAAGACGACTGTTGAGAGTCACCCACATTGTCTTGGTCCCGAGTATAAGCCAAACTCTAGCTCTCTGCCAGCACGTGCACATCCTATCAAAGAAGCACCCAACTGAATTCTTTTCCCTTGTACATTACTTCTACCAAAAGCAGAAACTCTGAGTCTTCTCAAAACTGAACATGAACCGATAAGGCCCAAGTATAGCATACATTCCTCCAATCCTTTTCTCAAATTACCACTGATGTTTTCTTTCCTTAGTCGTAATAACCCACCAATATGCCGATAACCAGAAACCTCACAAGTAGACAACCATGCAATCCAATCGTAGACAGTGGGGCTCTCCCACTTAGATCGAAGCTACAGTTACATAACCCCGGAACCCACCAATATTCCTCCTTCCACATAGACATGAGCCTGCATAATCGACCTGCCAAATTTCTCGAAATCCTCCTGTTAAACATTTCGTTAACATTCTGACTCACTAGCCACATTCATTTATTCGACCTCTTACTGGATAGCCAGTAGAATTCTTCGTAGAAGCTCTGTCAACACCACGAAATCAGTAAACCATCCTGAGCCCGTGCTCATTCACCAGCTGTACAAGTCTGTTCAGTCCCCATTGACATCAACTAAAGGTGCGATAATACACTTCAAATCCAAAGTCATGTTGCATCCCTCTTCATATCAAGCAACTCATTTCTATCGTATCCAACCTTTCTCAATATAGCAACCAATATTCTAAATTAGTCAATAGACCTAATGACTGTCCACCATAAATCCCAAATCACTCTAAACTTTCCCCAAGGCGTGTAGCTATCCTACCACATAACCCATATGATACTCTGCCACTCTCCCACTTTGGTCAAACCCTCTCCTTTAAGCAACTACCCGACTTTCGCTTCTCACACTTGGCCTTCTAGAAATTTAACCACTACAAGACACATTCCACATGTCCTTCCTCATCCTACGCTGCCCAGTTATTGCATTAAATCAAAATCCGTCTCTGTAGCACTTGAACCAATAGATCGCTACCAATTTTAATGCCTCTCTGAACATCATCCTTCTCGAACCATCAACACTAGGAACATCGATTCAATCCCGAATCTCTGCACAGCACGATCCCTGGCAGCCACTTCCTCGACACTATTCCACAATACCCTGCCCCAAAGGTGAATAGAAGAAGACCATAACACCGGCGAACCTTAACGCGTTCAACAAGGACGATGAGAACTCTACCGCGCTCGAAAATACCAAGTCTTGTTATTCCATCAGCCCAAATCTAAACATTCCTAGTCCGATTGCATTTCCTTCGTCGAAAATAAAATGTTGAACTTCTGAATCATGCACTGAGAAAAACCTCCTTTCAAGTCATTCACTGCCTCGACACATAAACAAGCACCCTACCATTACACTAACATAGTGCAATAACAACGCACGAATTGTCATAACAATCAATAACAAATCTCAAAACCATAGGAAATACTGATGCTGAGATGAAAGGATAGGACGGCCTTCCACCGGGCGACAGTAATAGCCCAATCAAATACGCAGACAGAAACATCCTGCACCACCTCTGTAGTACCATGACAATTCCTCGATTCCCAATATATAACAAGAGCTTCAAGTCACATAAGATTGAATAGGAAATAAATAAAGGTAGAAGCCTCAAAAGAATCAATTCGCACGATGAGGAATCAAGAAGGGAAGTGCACCTAACAACCTTGTAGCCTCTCGAAGATAAGTGCAGACATCTCCGCACCGATCCGCAAGACTCTACTAGACTCGCTCATGACTCGTGAGACCTTAGTGAACCTAGTGCTCTGATACCATGTTATTACAACCCAAAATCCTTTAAAGGTCGTGATGGCGCCAGACACCGCTGTCAGGCAAGCCAAAAATAAATACTTAATTTGGTTCTCATTTTAATATTTTTGAAGTCATATTTTCCTTCAATTAAACAGTAAAAGATGGTATTCACAGTGTAAATAATAATATTCTTAACAAATTTAATACAGAACAACCCATAATCACCCCAAAACCCGGTGTCACAAGTACATGAGCATCAACTAGGAATGTAACATAAAATACAGTATTTGTCCGGAATACAATTTTGGACAGGAGAAATATAAATACTCTAAAGGAGACTCTGTCGGCTGTGGGTCGTAATATAGAATGCAGCTCACGTAAGTCCCCGCACGCATACACGCCTCTGCTCTCACAAGGCCACTAGTCGCATATGTACCTGCACAAAAATGTGCAGCAAGTGTAGTATGAGTACGTAATCAACATGTACCTAGTAAGTATCTAGCCTAACCTCGGAGGAGTAGTGACGAGGGGTCGACATCGACACCCACTAGTGGTCCAATAATATCAGGTACAGTAAAGAGGTAAGTAAATATGAGGCAGAGTAAATAAATGAGATAAACAAGTATAAATCACGTGGTACAAATCTCCTTCTTTACGAGGAACTCAAGCTCTCCATTAGAAATTTCCTCCTTAACCGAAGTATATATATAGATATAGTGGATCTCATCAGATAGATTATCATTACTCAAATCAGGAAAACTCACAGATACATTGTCTTCTTGCTAAATATTACGCACGATTCCATGAGGATGTGATTTAGGAAATGTCGAGGCGTACGGCTCGATCCAACATAAATATTTAAACTGTGCACTATCGATGGTCGAACGGCACGAACCATAGATACATCTATTAAACTTCTAAGGCAAACGCCCCGCTCCCATAAAAGTGTGGTACATAAATCCTGCCGAGGCGATCGGCCCGATCCCATAAGAGTGAAATACATAATCCTGCCGAGGTGAACGACCCGATCCTATAAGAGTGAAATACATAATCCCGCCGAGGCGAATAGACCGATCCCATTAGAATAGGAAGATTTGACGGGTCCTTGACCCCACTCACGAATAAACGTGTGAGTTGTAATTTCTTTAACGAAAACCTTTCAATGAAGTATATATATATGACGGAAACATGATGTAAGGGGAGTAAAGTTATTCGGTGACTAATCATGAACTCGTGAAGTCTCTACAATAGCAAGTCTAGTCTCAAGTAGAAATGTAAAACAGAGGAATTTAACAGGCGAGAAAATGCTCAAATAGTGCAGCTACATCATGATGTGAACCTAAGCCTACCCGGACAATAACATGTATGTAGCTACGTATGGGCTCTCGTTACATCGCGCGTACGTATTCCCCACAATAAGTAGCACGCATCAACATACAAGACCTAGGGATATTTCCCCCCTCACAGAGTTAGACAGGAGACTTACCTCGTCTCAAAGCTTACTTTCCGGTCCAAAATTGTGCTTTAACTCCTCAACTCGGTGCCAAACGATCGAAGCTTGTCAAATGTTATATAAAATAGTCAATACATGCTCAAGAGTTCACATCTTAGCTATTGAAGTGATTTTTCCAACCCAAATTGAAGAATTCCTAAAATTCACCCCTAGGCCCACATGCCCAGATTCCGAAACTTTTCGAAGATAACCACTGCCCATAACATCATGAACTCAATATATGATTTGTTCTCAATTCCACGCCCTAATTCGTGGTCAAAATCCAAAAATACCAATTCTAGGTTTTCTACCGAAAATCCCACAAATTTTCCCAAATTTTCATGTTTAAATCCATGCATAAACCATGTATTTAACTTACAATATATGGGGATCACTTACCTCATTCAAGATGACAAAATGGCACTCCAAGATCGCCCCCAAGGACGACTCCAACGAGAGAAAAGAGGTGAAATGAGCCAAAACCCGATTTAGCTAATTTATGTATTCTGCCCAGGCAACCTCCGCACCTGTGCTCACTAGACCTCTTCTGCGGTTCCGCAGGTGCGGCAAAATATTCCGCTTCTGCGGAAGTCTTCCAGCTGCCCAGCCCGCTTCTGCATTAAATTCACCTGTGGACTGCCATTCCCTCACTCCCTTTTCACATCTGCAACCTCCTGGCCACTTTTGCGGCTCCGCACCTGCAGCCAAAACATCGCAGGTGCGGTTACACTAGATGACAGCAGCTCCAGCATTCCTCCAAGCCCAATCTCGATCCGTTTACCATCCGGAATCTACTGAGGCCCTCGGGACATCAACCAATTATACCATCATATCTTAAAACACAATATGAACTTAGTCGAGCCTTCAACTCATATCAAACAGCACTAAAAACACAAATCACCCTCCAATTCAAACTTAATGAACTTTGAAATTTCAGACTTTTACAATCGATGTCGAAGCCTATCAAATCACGTCCGATTGACCTCAAAATTTGCACACAAGTCATAATTGACATTACGGACCTACTCCCACTTCCGGAATCAGAATCCGACCCCGATAACAAAAAGTCCACTCCCCGTCAAACTTCTCAGAAAGCTTCGAATTTCTAACTTTCGCCAAATGACCCCGAAATGACCTACAAACCACCAAATCCTCTTCCGGGCGTGGTCCCAATACCTGAATCACCATACGGAGCTATTCCCAGACTCGAAATCCTAAACGAACATCAATAACATTGATGTTCAAAATCCAATATATCAACTTGTTGGAACCTTCAAATCCCGATTCCAAGGTCGTTTACTCAAACAATCACACTTTAGTCAATTCCTCCAACTTAAGACTTCCGAAATTAGAATTTTCTTTCCAAATCAACTCTGAACTTCCCGAAATTAAATTCCGACCACGTGTACAAGTCATAATACCCGAAGTGAAGCTACTCAAGTCCTCAAACTGCCGAACGACGTGCTAAAGCTCAAAACGACCGGTCGGGTCGTTACATTTCAGCTGACATATATCACTGTTTTGGAAATTTCTGAAAGACACTATTTTCTGTTTCAGTCGAAATTGGTATGAAATTACTGTGGAGTTTTAAATGTTGAACTTGAAAGCATGCCTACCTTTTTATGTTGGAAATTACTGTATTTGGACATAGCTGTGAAGCTCATCACTATCTTTAGTTCTTTATTTATTATTGTGACTTACTGAGTTGGTTGTACTCATACTACTCATGTGCAGATCCAAGTGATCCCGGACACCGCGGGTGTTGATTCTTTCGCACAGTTGATTTTCTGGAGATTCCGAGGTAGATGTCATGTTTCGCAGACCTTGTCTCTCCTTCCCTATCCTCTTGTTTATTGTATTTGGTCTCAGATCATTATAGACCATGTTTTCCAAACTTGTAATGTATGTACTTAGTGACACCGCATTTTGGGAGTGTTTGTATCGGTATTTGGGAGATTTTTAGTATTGTATTTGAATATTATGTTTCCAAACTAAAAGAAAATCGTGATTTATTGAGGTTGTCAGCTTGTCTAGTATTGAGATATGCGCCATCACGACATGTGTGAGTTTTGGATCGTGACAATAGGGTTGTAGTGGAGTTGTGGCGGTGGTTGCTAGTGGTAGTTTTCCGCTAGAGATTGGTGTTGGTGGTTAAGCATTAGTAATGGATAGAGTAGTGGTAAAGAGTCACATTCACAACAATATTTAAAATTATTAACTTTAAACTTTATATTTTACTGTTTCTAATGTCATGCCTTTATATCTACGAAAGTTGGCATGTTTAAGACCACAATCTAATTTCTTTTTTAAACTTCATCACCAATCAAACAGGACTACCACATAAAATTAAACTGCAGTATAAAAGTGAATCTGGTCCAAAAAGATGACTCTCAACGAAGGAAAAACTAAATTAGAACTATTCAAGATCAACAGGAAAGCTAAGAATCCACTAACAATTATATGTGTATTTTAAAAGTCTGGTTTTACCTCTGCAATTATATCTTTGAGAGCCCTGACAATAGGCTCTGACAGGTAGCAAGAAGCTTTGCTAAAGCTATCATAATTTTTTCTGCCCATCACAGTCAATACCATACGCCCACCTTTCACCAATTCTATTGAGCGTAACTTGAGAAAATTTACAAAATCTCTTTCATATTGCTCGTAACATGCTTCAATCACATCTAGTGGGCTTGTACTTTCCACGTGAATATTTCCTTTATTATTCTCTATCCCAACAGGTACTTATTAGAGGAGAAATAAAAGTTAGAGTTACTTATTCAAAATAAGTATGATCATATTATATATATGCTCTATATTTTAATTGCCTTTGAATAATGTTAAAATTATCTTCGTGTGACCTATAGGTCAGGGGTTCGAGTTGTGGAAGCAGCCACTAATGCTTGCATTAGAGTAGGTTGTCTACCTCACACCCTTAAGAATGCGGGTCTTTCCCGAACCTTGCGTAAATGCAGAATGCTTTATGCACGGGCTACCCTTTATTATTTTAATTTATCAATTTTGAAATCTAAGACATGATAACTTACTAAATAGATATCTTAATAAAATATAGGGTCTGAGCTTAGATACACTTGTAGATCCACCCCCGAAAGCATTGGGTTAAGTTAAACTTGTGCACAACCTATCCTATATATCCTAAATCCGCATTTGACACCTATATTATTGATTTCAAAAAAACAAAATTAAAAAGAGAAACAAATACTATAGGATTATGATTTTATATAACTTTTCAAGTTCTTTTTTCTTCAAGTTTGCTCACAAAATTATTTTGTACCGCAAAATAAGAAAAAATTGCATCATCTCCTAGAATCCATATGCAAATTGCTCACATACTCCAACACGACATTAAATCTGTAACGACCCGACCGGTCGTTTTGAGCATTACAATCTCATTCCCCCATTTACTGCTCAATTTATGCCTTACATTTGTTATGTGACTTGCCGGAGATAATTGGTTCGGGTCCAGTGAGGTTTTGGAATACTTAGTTCCAAGGTTTAGAATTTAAGTTGAAAGATTGACCGGATGTTGACTTATATGTAATGACCCCGGAGAATATTTTCTAAGACAATTAAGGTTTTATGGTGCCGAGGTAGATCAATTAGTATAAAGGTTATACAAACTTTTCGCGGGTCGGACTTTTTAGGTTGAACAATGCACTGGGGAGTAAACAAAATTTGTGACAGAAAAAATGCGTTTCTGCAGACCGCAAAATGGCCTCAGAGTAAGGCAGTTAAGGGGCCGTTTTGGATTCCATTCTGCGGTCGACTATGCGACCGTAGAACTGTTCTGTGGTTCATTATGTGACCGCAGAACAGGTCTGTGAGCCGCATAGTGACCGCAAACCCAAGCAGGTGTTTCCCAGTTCCAGAGGCCAATTTTGCGGCCGATATGCGGACCGCATATCCAATCTGTGGTCGCATATGCGACCATATATCCTATCCGGAGCTTCTTTTTTTGGGGTTTTATAACCCGATCCAACTTCGATTCATAGCTCTTGAAGCTCATTTTGGAGCAAAAATCTGATATTTTTAGAGAGAAGGGAGAGTATTCTAAAGAGAGGAAGAAGCTCATGTACTTTGTTCATCAAGATCTTGTTCAAGCTTTGAAATCCAACAAGAAAATATCACAAGATATTCACCTAAAATGTAAGGTTCTAACCCCTAATCTTCAATTTCGAGTTTGGGTAAAGATGGGCGATTAAGAGTATGATTCTTGGGTGTAGGAGTATTATTTATACGTATCAATAAGGTTTATTGAAAGAGTGTCTTGTTCAAATGGGTAAAGATTGGGTTGAAAATGGTATAAATCTTCAAAGATTTTAATTGAAGATTTGAGTGTGATCAACCCTGATCGTTTCACACCCAGTACTATTTGTATTTGTGGCTCAATTAGTCTTATCCCAACTGGAGATCTTTGCTTAGGTGACCTTTTCTATGTCTTGAATGTCTTTCTGCTTTTTGAAGAATTTGTCTGTCAGAGAGAATCACAACTGGTAAGTGTCTTTTGCATGATGTGCACACTTCATAGTTCTTGTTCAGTATTACAGAGAGCCCGAGCCCCTGATTAACGCACATTCAAAAGGATGGCTTGTTCGAAAGAGTTTCATATTGGATTCAACACTACATACGATATTCCGTTCCGGCCCTCACTAACTCTTTGCTTGAATTAAGCTCGCACGTCAGGAGTGTGTTAAAATTATAATTAAATAAGTAAATATATACTCTTTATAATATTTTAAACTTCTACGTAGATGAGATGAATTCATGAGTACTTAACAATACAAAAACATACTTGGGAAAGCCAGTGGACACTGTAAGAGGAGTGAACAAAGTGCAGACTCTTGGAAGGGAAAAGTCTATTATAGAGTGAACCAGCAATTCCCGCAACAAAGCAATTAGGATCAAATATCCATCATCTCCCATATTCTGTCTCCTCAAATCTTCATGGAATTCTGGCAACGATCAGAAAATGGTATTAAAATCATTAGCAGGAAGATTATTCAAGAAAATTTGAAATTCCGGCGATTGTTGTTGTTGGCCGTTGCTTTTGCATTCTTCGCGAATAGCGCTAATAAGTTGTGTGACCACCAAAAGAGTATTAGGTCCAGAGGAACAACCTAACTCCGCAATACAAATGGTTTCTGGGGAAAGGCTGCGGTAGAGTGCAGATATGGCTTCCTCTAATATTGGCTTTGTCATGAGAATCACCTTTTGCTGTAAATATAAGGAAATGAGTTTACTTTTATATGCACTAACTGTATAAAAGAATTTAGATGTGTATTTTCTACGAAACATACAGAATATTTATATATACAAAAAATATATATTTTTCGGGTATTATTTTGAGAGTGGCTATACAGTGTCAACTTTTCATTATTTGACCTTTTTCAACACAATTTCGAATTTTTTTTTTCAAGTTTCAACAAAATTTATGTCCAAATACCCAGCCTATATCTATCCCACCGTATCGCATGGCTCCAAAAGAATTGAAAGAATAGCTTGAGGAGTTACTAGACAAGGGGTTCGTCAGACCGAGTGTATCGCCTTGGGGTGCACTGGTATTATTTGTGAAGAAGAAGGATATAACAATGCGGATGTGTATTGATTATCGCCAATTGAACAAAGTCACTATTAAGAACAAGTACCCATTGTCGCGTATTGATGATCTATTTGACTAGTTGTAGGGTGATTGTGCACCAATTGTAAATAGTTATACACATACTATATATGGATTATACATATATATTAAGTATCGCCGGATTTTTTTTTAAATTTAAGTAATTTGATGGACGACTATTTAGGTTAAACAAGGGAGTAACTAAGGGTAGGGTTCGAGGACATGAACTAATTGCCCTAGTTTGTTTTGATCAGGGAGACAACGACAGTTCTGAACATAGTCTTCTCTTTTGCTATGCCATCGACAAAGATCTTTCTGCACTTGAGGAACTCATGATATATAAGGAACATTTATATAAATAGCTGGCTTTATTCACTGTTTATTCTTTTTAGCTGGCATATACATATCTTTATGCACTGATATATGAATTATACATATATATTATATATCGCCAACTATTTTTAATTTAAACGGCTGGATAGACGGCTATTTAGGTTATATAAGGGAATAATTAAGGGTAGGTTGGAGGGGATGAACTAATTGCCCTAGTTTGTTTTGGTCAAGGAGACAACAACATTTGTGCACGTAGTCTTCTCTTTTGCTCTCATGCACTGTGTCACATTGTATTCATCAGAAGAATCCATATGGATTTCTGAAGTTTTCAAGACATCAATGGTGAAAGATCCCTCCTTTTCAATTATAAACTTCACTTCTGCAGGAGATGGACAGTATATAGGAGTGTTGAATGCAACCACTTTCTCTTCTTGTATTGATCCCTGCATTCATTATTTTGCTTATGAATATCAATAATATCAACAACAACAACATATCCAGTACGCAAGGGAATTAAGGAAGGGTAATATGAACATAGACTTTATCCCTACCTTGTGCATGTAGAGAGGTTGTTTCCGTAGACATAAAAATAACATATTGATAATTTAAGAAGAATTAACCCAAATAGCCGTTCACCCAACTGCTTAAACTAAAATAGCAAGTGAAGGTATATTATATGCATAATTTGTGTATTATATATGTATGATTGTGTATAATCAATATATAACATATGTATTTAGCTAGACAAAGTAAAAAATAAATATGACCGGCTATTTATGTAAAGATCCTTTGATTTAATGATAATTTAGGTTTCATTTGTTTTTCTTAAATTTAAGATGTGTGAATTTGATTTCATGTCTTTGTTGTAAAAGTTATATGATTTATTAAGATAATTTAAAAGCTAGTGGCAACAGAATTGGTGGTGGTGGTCTTCTATATAGGGTTGTTGTGCATCGACGAAGGTTGGTAGTGGTAATTTTCCGCTAGAGGTTGCTGTTGGTGGTTAATTGTTAGTAATAGATAGAGTAGCGGTTAAGAGTCACATTTACAACAATGTTTAAAATTATTAACTTTCCACTTTATATTTTACCGTTTCTAATGACATGCCTTTATATCTATATTATTGATTTCAAAAAAAGAATATTATAAAAAGAAACAAATACTATAGGATTATGATTTTATATAAATTTTCAAGTTCTTTTTCTTCAAGTTTGCTCAGAAAATTATTTTGTACCGCAAAATAAGAAAAATTGCATCATCATCTCCTAGAATCCATATGCAAATTGCTCACATACTCCAGGGTTTGAGTAACGCTGTTGAGGTCCAGGGTTTGAGTAACGCTGTCACCCATTATATAAAAAAACTACATGCTGGGATCATCAAAAAGCTCGCTCGTTCAAAAGAGCTTCATATTGGATTCAACACTACATACAATATTCCATTCTGGTCCTCACTAGCTCTTTGCTTGAATTAAGCTCCCACGTCAGGAGTGTATTAAAAATATAATTAAATAAATAAATATACTCTTTTTAATATTTTAAACTTGTAGATGAGATGAATTCATTACTACTTAACAATACAAAAACATACTTTGGAAAGCCAGTGGAGACTGTAAGAGGAGTGAACAAAGTGCAGACTCTTGGAAGGGAAAATTTTCCAATACAATTTCAAAAACTTTTTTTTCAAGTTTCAACAAAATTTATGTCCAAACGCTAGTTAAGTAAAAGGAAATAAGTCTAAGCTTTATGTACCGATAAGATAAGAAATACTATCAGATCACTTAAATGATAACTATACGTTTTACACTGTACCTTTTACACTATCAGTATATATAAGTAAAATTCATAAGAACTTGTTATTTATAATTGTTGCGAGTTTATAACTCCATTAGGAATAAAAAGGTGTTTGATGATACCTGGAGCTTAGAGTTTTTTGCATAGCTTGTGTCTCCAATTCCTCCATTCATGTGAAGTATTTTAGCAACTTTCATCTCTCCTTCTCTTGCTAATTGGATATTTTTGTGTTAAATTAGGTATTTATAGATGGGTGAAACCAAATTTATCCTTTGAATTTCCATCATTGTCCTCGCGAGCCAACTGAGAAAATATTGTACACTATGGGTGTGTTTGGTATGAAATATTTTTTAATTTTTTCATATTTTATTGATTTAGATATTTTGGAAAATATTTTCCTCGTGAACTCATTTTTCTCCAATTGGAGAAAAATGTTCTCCCTATCAAGAGAAGGGAAAATATTTTTCAAACAAGAAAAATAAGTAATAAAATCACTCATTCTCCAGGAAAGACATATAAAGATCAAGGACTAGAATCGTTAAGGGTAACTAGCCTATTTTCCTATTTGTGTACCTTAATTATAAGTATTATGACTTGATCAAACCTATTAAAACTAGTAGAAATGACACTAGATAGCCACTTTAAAAGGCTGCTATTTAGGAATTAGCAAGTATATCCTGAATTTCAGTTTTTCAGTTTAATTTTTCGAGACAAAAATATCTCCAATTGTCTAAAAGTTAAGATTTTTAGATGAAAATTTTAGGACAAAATAAGCCATGCGATCGCGGCCTCTTTCTTCGCGATCGCTAGCCCTCCTTCTTCACGATCGCGGTTAACAAAGCTTGGCATAAATATAACCCCCATCCCTCCCCCACCCCCCACACAGACAAAGAGGGGGGAGGGGGGAGATTTTTATCATATATTTAGAAAATCATGATTTTTCAATGACTCATCGAGAAAAATCATATCACGTTTTTTAGTGTCATCACATCTTGGCTTGTACCATCACGTATTGGGTCCATGAATTGAATTTGGATAATATTTAATTTTATCGGGTGTTTATACTATATTAATAAATATATCACAGGTATTTGTAAATAAAATTTTCTCACTCGGTTATGGTTAAGAAATCATAGCACGTTTGTTTTAGTGTCATCACATCTTGGCTTGTACCATCACGTATTGGGTCCATGAATTGAATTTGGATAATATTTAATTTTATCGGGTGTTTATACTATATCAATAAATATATCACAGGTATTTGTAAATAAAATTTTCTCACTCAGTTATGGTTAAGAAATCATAGCACGTTTGTTTTAGTGTCATCACATCTTGGCTTGTACCATCACGTGTTGGGTCCATGAATTGAATTTGGACAACCATTTACTTACAACTGATGACACATCAATAAATATATCACACTATTTGTAAATAAATTTCTCTTACTTAATTATGGTTAAGAAATATATGTTTTCACCAAATAGAATCACTTACCCATGGTAAATTGGTATAATTTGGTGTAAACACTCGATGCGAATAAGTTTATCATAGAATTTGCGAGTCAATCAAGTTGAGGAGGTTCACTTAGTGAGGTCAATCCCGGTAATAGCACGAGCTAGTTATTGTTTAGTCTGTAATTATTGAAAATAGCCACTATCATTTATTTTAGATTTGTAACTACAAAACACTGAATCGAAATTGCAGAAGACTTGGAAAAGTTAAGAGACATGGAAATATCTGGGAAAATGAGAGAGTCCAGCAACAGCATGGAAGCAGTAATGGCAAGTCTAACTCTTCATCTAGTAGTTTGTACTCTTATGAAAGATAGAGTTATATGCATGCATATGAAAGTTCACTTTGTACTCTTCATCTAGTAGTTTCACTTTGAAATTAGTAAACTATAGTTGGAAAAGCACCTATTAGAAGAAGAAACATAGAGAACATAGTGCAAATTGGGACAGTCTTAGGAATACATGACTCAATTTATATCAGCTACTCAAGAATTATTTCAAATGGTATGTTGTCAAACTATTCTTGTAACGACCTGACTTGTCATTTTAAGAATTAATGCCCCGTTCAATGACTTAAGTTCTCGGACAACTTCATAATATGTATTATGACCCGCGGGTGTGGTCGAGTTTCATAATTGAAAGAAAAATTCTCATTTTGATGCTTAAATGGAAAGAGTTGACCAAAGAGTTGACTTTTGAGCAAACGGCCTCAGAATAGAATTTTGATGATGTCAATAGTTTCGTATGGTGATTTTGGACTTAGGCGCATGTTCGAATTTGGATTTGGAAGTCCGTAGGACAATTCGACGCATTTTGGCAAAAGTTGGAAAATAGACGTTATTCGGAAAGTTCGATCGAAGGTTGAATTTTTGATAATGAGGTCAGAATCCGATTCTGAAAATTGGAATAGGTCTGTTATGTCACTTATGAATTGTGTGCAAAATTTGTGGTCAATCGGACTTGATTCGATAGGTTTCGGCATCGAATGTTAAAGTTGAAAATTTCATAATAGACTAAAGTTTCAGATGAGTTCGCATAAAATCAAAATTCAAACGAGCATACCTCTCTTGATATGACGATTTATGTGGTTTGTTACCTATTAGAAGAAAGGTCTATGTTTCTAGTTTCCAACGCTTTAAACCGTTCCTCATTTGGACATTCCTACAAGAAGTTATGACCAAATTACCAAAAGCTGCCAGAATGCAATTCTGCGACCACTATGCGACCATTATGCGATCGCAAAATGGTTTTGCGACCGCAAAATGGTCCAGAACAGCCCAGTTCTGGGAACCGATTTATGCGATCATTTTGCGACCCGCACACCAATTGTGTGGTCCATTGTGCAACGGCATAACTGAGTTCGGAGGTTTAAGTTTCCTATTTTCATAATTCGACCCCATTTTGATAAATATGCTTTGAGATTTATTTTAGGGCAATTATCTGAGGTTTTTAGAGAGAAGTGAGAGTGTTCTAGAGAGAGAAAGTGGATGAAGTATTTTGTTGTGATGACCCTCCTCGATTTGCGTACGCAGTCCGAGCAGGTTTCCGGAAAGCTTTTATGTTAAAAACTAATGAAAATAAGATTTTTTACCTTAAAAGTTAATTTTAGTTGACTTCGGTCAATATTTTTGGTAAATGGGCCCGGATCCATGCGTTGACAGTCCCGGTAGGTCCGTATCGAATTATGGGACCTGGGCGTATGCCCGGAATTTAATTCGAAGGTCCCTAGCTTGAGTTATGAATTTCTGATGAAAATTAAAAGTCTGGAAATTATTTGTTTTTAAGAATTGATTGATATTTGACATTGTTAGTATCGGGTCCGTATTCTGGTTTCGGAGCCTGTTGCAGGTTCATTATGATATTTAAGACTTGTCTGTGAAATTTGGTGAGAAACGGAGTTGATTTGACGTAATTCAGACGTCCAATTGAGAAGATATGAATTTTAAAGTGTTCTTGAGAATTTCATTTGATTTGGTGCTAAATTCGTAGTTCTAGGTGTTATTTTGGCAATTTGATCACGCGAGCAAGTTCGTATGATTTTTTTAGACTTGTGTGCATGTTTGGTTTGGAGCCCTGAGGGCTCGGGTGAGTTTCTGATAGGCCACGGGATATTTTGAACTTAGAAATTTTGCTGGTATAACTGAACCTGTTGCAGGCCTCTGATCTCGCAATTGCGAGATCAGGCATCGCAAATGCAAACATAACAGGGTCCGCAATTGCGAGGCTTTCATCGCAATTGCGATCAGAAGCCTGCGCCAGCAGTTCTTGCATTTGCGAGGTTACCTTCGCAATTGCGAAGGGAGTCTGGGAAGGGCAGGTTCGCAAATGCGAATATTTACTCGCATTTGCGAGGTTCAGTGGTCATAAATGCGACACTTTCATCGCATTTGCGAAGGCAGCGGGATTGTGAAGGGCATCGCAATTGCGATTGTTCCTTCGCAATTGCGACACCTGCAGCGGAGTAAAAGGGGCTTAGACGGGATTTTTCATTCATTCTTCATATTTTCAAAACCCTAAACCTTAAGAGGCGATTTTCCAAAGACCAAATCTTCCCCAAATCATAGGTGAAGTGATTCCTAACTCTTTTCTTTCAATCTTTTACATCTTATAACAAGATTTAAACCTAGAATCTTGAATTTTTATGGTGAAATTAGGATTTTTGGGTAGAAGTTAGGAATTTAGAAATTTGAGGATTTAGACCTCAATTTGAGGTCGGATTCCAAAACTAATTACATATTCGGACTCGGGGGTGAATGGGTAAAAGAATTTTGGTCCGAACCTCGGGTTTTGACCAAGTAGGCCCGGGGTCGATTTTTCAACCTTTTGGAGAAAAATTTGGGAAATTTATTTTATGAAATACAATTGATTCCTTTAGCAATATTTGATGTTATTGAGTCATTTTTGAATAGATACGAGTGTTTTAGAGGTGAATTCCAAAGGAAAAGCTGTGATTGAGAATTTAGCGGTCTTCGGAGCAAGGTAAGTGTTGTGTCTAACTTTGGCTTGAGGGAATAGGTATTGTGTGAGTGATTTCTACGTGTTTTGTTGTTGAATACGACGTATAGTTGAGGTGACGAGCATCTATGCATTGTGGTCGAGTCATAGCATGCGAGTGAAATTCCATTCTTGCAAATTTGTAGTCTTAAATCTTGTTATCCATGCTTATTGATGTTGTTGAAATATTGGGAGGCTTGTATTCGTTTCCACTAAGGTTGATAAAATTGTGAATATTGATTCGAGGTTGAGATGTTAAATTGTGAAAGTAATTATTGATGAAATATTGATTTCTTTGTGAAACTTCTCTCTATCCATTGTTATTGATTCTGTGAATTGTGAGGAAGAGTATAAAGCACGAAGGGTGATGCCGTGCGTGATTTATTTATATGGTGAGGAAGAGTGTAAAGCATGAAGGGTGATGCCGTCCATGTATTATTTATATTGTGAGAAAGAGTGTAAAGCACGAAGGGTGATGCTGTGTATATTAGGAGAGGTTTAAAGCACGAAGGGTGATTCCGTGTATATTATGAGAGGTTTAAAACACAAAGGTTGATGCCGTGTATATTATGAGAGGTTTAATGCACGAAGGGTGATGTCGTGCCGTTCTATTTATTTATTCTCACTCTTTATGTTATATTCCCCCCGTTGTATGTTCCCTTTCAATTATTTCTGCGTTATTTCTTTATTTACTGTTGTTGCCACTAGCATGATTATACTGTTCAGGTTATATGTGGGTGTCTTGTCCTAGCCTCGTCACTACTTCGCCGAGGTTAGGCTCGACACTTACCAGTACATGGGGTCGGTTGTACTGATGATGCACTCTGCTCTTTTTGTGCAGACTTTGATATCGGCTCAGGTTGATCGACATTTTGCTATTGGTCCGCTGTCCGGAGGCTCAAGGTAGATCTGTCGGCGTTCACAGACCTTGAAGTCCCAATCTACCTTTTATGTCACTGTTGTTTTCTTTCATTCAGATAGTTGTATTTCTTTCAGACTTTTACTTGTAGTAAATTCTAGAATGCTCGTGAATAGTGACTCCAGATCCGGGTGTTTTATAAAATTCCGCACCTCTTATATTTCATCTTAGTTAATCATTGTTATTTACTGAATGGAAATAAGGAATTGGTTTAACTATTTTCTAATGTTGGCTTGCCTAGCAAGTGAAATGTCAGGCGCCATCACGGTCCCATCGGTGGGAAATTTTGGGTCATGACAGTTGGTATCAGAGCACTAGGTTTTCTATGTCGCACGATTCACGAGTAAGCTTAGTAGAGTATGAAGGATCGGTACAGAGACATCTGTACTTATCTTCCAGAGGCTACAGAGTTTAGGAATAATTCTACTTCTTTCATTCCTTATCGTGCGGCATTGATTTATATTGAAACATATATCTCATAATTCCTTTGTATCCACTCGTGTATGACATTACACACTCGGTTTTGGTTGTGCGTCGACGGTTCATGATGCCGCAGGTGGACTACGAGAGAGACATAGATGCTCAACGTGTGGTTCTAACTGAAGATGCGGGCGTATTGAGAGATCGACCAGTGAATCATGTTAGGGGTGCAACAGACCTTGGCATCTGGTTGATTTATACGAGTTGTGAAGGTTAATATTATAGACCATCGGATGTGGTGAACTATGACGTCGCGCCAAGTGGGGGAGTCCAATATCAATGAATGGATTGCGAGTCATGTGTTATCTCAGTTTTGGCCTGAAATGTATATATGTGGTACTGAAAGGTTCTCCCAAAATTTACATGTGTTTAAGGCCTGAGATTTTGTAGAGGATAAGGTTGGGACTTGAGGTATGTCCGCCTCCGTAATAATCTTATACTTCAGTACCAAAGGAGTTAGAGAAACAACATTAAATTTACAGAAGGTCTACTCAGCGTGGACGTCATGCTTGCGGATTTTGGGGTGCTTCGGAGGAAGTACAGTGGTTGACGAGATTTTGGACTAGGAATTGTCTGTATGGATATCTACTTTTGTGATCATCGTATATAAATAGGGGTTAAGTTTACCCAAAAGAAGAATCGAAGAGTATGTTAAGAAATGGGTCAGCTCAACAGTGTTGAGTCAGCATTACAAAAGAAGAAATTAGCCTTGGGAGAGATAATTCTCCACAAGTGTCTGTGGCAAGCCTATGAAAAGGGCAGACCAGCCAATACAACACCGCCCACTTGGATTGGTTCTCAGAAATACTTTTGAAAGAGTTTGTTTCCCGGACTCTCCGTGATGCATGGCGTATATGGTTTGAACGATTGCGTCAGGTCACCATGACAGTGTCATAATATTCCATCAGGTTCAATAAGTTAGCCCGTCATATTCCTACTTTGCTTCCTACAACTAGAGAGCGAGTCCATAGACTCATTAAAAGGACTTAATTATGATCGTAAAATTTTGTATGACTCGGGAGCTATAGATTGATACTTCATTTCCACTAGTGGTAGAAATTGCAAAGATATTAGAATGTGTTCGGGGTGAGGAAAAAAAGGAAACTAAGGAGACCAAGATGTCGCGAGGTTCTGGGGGATTCAGTGGATTCTACTCTGCGAGTATAAATCATTATGGTGGGGGCTCGGGTAGTCGGCCAGCCCAGTTCGCACATCAGATTAATCGAGGTGGTCCAGTAAGTTCTTTTAGTGCACCACTGACATGAGTTTCCTACAATGGTTGTTCTAGTTATCTGGCACATACTCAATATGAGCAGCCAAACACACAAAGGAGTTGTTATGAATACGGTGATACTAGGTACATCATGAGAAAATTGTCCCAAACTTGGGAGAGGCATATTTCATCAAAGCACTCAGGCTACGTGCCCCATTGCAGTTACTACACCACCCACACGATCAGTTAAGGGTGCAGGACAGGCGGGTAGAAGGCGTCCTAGAGGTGGAGACCCAGTCGTTGTTATATTTGTTTTATGGTATGGTGGAGGTCGTTACATCAGATGGTGTCATTATAGGTACGACCTCGATTTAAAATAAAGGAATAATTTCCTTAACTTGATTCGGTTCTGAGTATCAAGACGAGTCCTCCTATTGTGCTCCACTTATGAATGAGCTTCGTAATTCTGTAATCTACTTATGTGTTTACTTCTGTTGGGAGGTTTTATGGAGATAACTACATCTATCATTCCATGATGGACTCTAATAAGATCTATAAGGCTAAATGTGTCTTTCTGGTACTTATTTCGGTATGTTTTGATGTATTTCCAGATAATTGATTACAAATTATGAATTATACGCCCTACCGGTGTGGGGTTCATTATGTGTTGTGATTTTATTTAATGAAAGTTATTTAAAAGGAGAAAATGGAAAGTTTCGATTGGCAAGATGTGCATATTACTTGTGATTCAGAACTGAGGCCAAGGTCCTCGTATTTTAAAATAAATTGATATGTTTAAACCGGGGTATGAGCTGCGGTGGAAGTTATATAAGGACGAGATCCTTTTGATAAAAATTCTTATGTTTAAATTCTACCTTGTGAAAATTAAATTTGTACTATAGTACTAATAGGGAGTCATGCCTGCTAGGCTTATTTGATTGTATGAAATTCTTTGTGCATACTTGCCAAATTCGTGTTGTAATATTGAGTTGTAACCTACGAGGTAGGTGCCCGCCCAGGTGGCGTTAAATGTGACTCGTTAATTCAGGTAAATAATTATGAGGTCTTCATGCCTCACATCTCGTTATTAGTATTGTGAAGGTTTGGAACGAGATTTTTGTTAACATGAAGTTAATTGATGATTCTGTAATTGATTATAAATAACTATTAAGACCAGATTCACCCAGAAGGGTGCCCCATTTATATGGTCAGACGAGTGTGAGTTGAGCTTTCGAAAGCTCAAGACCGCTTTGACTACAACGCTAGTGTTGGTATTACCCACAGGTTCAGGATCATATATGGTATATTGTGACGCCTCTCATATTGGGCTGCAGTATTAATGCAAGATGGCAAGGTAATTGCATATGCGTCGCGGCAATTGACAGTTCACGAGAAGAATTATCTTGTTCATGACTTAGAACTGGCAGCCATTGTTCATGCGCTGAAGATTTGGAGGCATTACCTCTACGGTGTCTCGTGTGAGGTATTTACTGATCATCATTGCCTTCAGTACCTGTTCAAACAAAAAGATCTTAATTTGATGTAGAAAAGTTTGTTGGAGTTGTTGAAAGACTATGATATCACAATTTTGTATCACCCCGGAAAGGCCAATGTGGTGGCCGATGCTTTGAGTAAAAAGGCTGTGAGTATGGGTAGTCTTGCGTATATTTCGGTTGGTGAGAGGCCATTAGCTACATAGGTTTAGACTTTGGCTAACCAATTCGTAAGGTTAGATGTTTCAGAACCCAGTCGAGTTCTAGCTTGCACAGTCGCTCGGTCTTCTTTATATGAGCGCATCAAAGAGAGGCAGTATGATGGTCCTCGTTTACTTGTCTTTAAGGAAACCGTGCGGCACTGTGATGCCAAACAGGTTGCTGTGGGGGAAGATGGTGTTCTACGAATGCAGGGTCGTATTTGTGTGCCTAATGTGGATGGGCTTCGTGAATTAATTCTTGAAGAAGCACATAGTTCCAGGTATTCTATTCATCCAGGTATCGCCAAAATGTATCAAGATTTGCGACAATATTATTGGTGGAGGAGAATGAAAAAGGATATAGTTGCATATGTAGTTCGGTTTCAGAATTGTCAGCAAGTTAAGTACGAGCATCAAAGACCTGGTAGTTTGCTTCAGAAGTTAGAAATTCCTGAATAGAAATGGGAGTGTATCACTATGGATTTTGTTGTTGGACTCCCACGGACTCAGAGATAATTTGTCCAGTGGCAGCTACCTGTTCTTCAGAAAGGTTAGCTGAAATTTACATTCGTGAGATTGTCCGCCTTCACAGGGTGCCAGTGTCTATTATTTCAGATCGAGGTACGCAGTACAACGTGAGTTGGGTATGCCGGTTGAGTTGAGCATATCATTCAATCCTCAGATGGACGGGCAGTCCGAGCGTATTATTCAGATCTTGGAGTATATGCTCCGCGCCTACAATAACAACTACCAGTCGAGCATTCAGATGGCTCCATATGAGGCATTATATGGAAGGCGATGTCGTTCGCCAGTTTGCTGGTTCAAACCGGGAGAGGCTCGGTTATTGGGTACCGATTTGGTACAAGATGCCTTAAATAAGGTCAATATTATTCAGGATCGACTTCGCACATCTTAGTCTAGGCAAAAGAGTTATGCCGACCGTAAAGTTCGTGATATTGCATTCATGGTTGGATAAAGAATATTGCTTCGGGTATCGCCCATGAAGGGTGTTATCAGATTTGGGAAGAAGGGCAAGTTGAGCCCTAGGTATATCGGGCCATTTGAGATCCTCGAGAGAATGGGGGAGGTAGCTTATAGACTTGCATTACCTCCAGGGTTATCCACAGTTCATCCGGAATTCCATGTGTCTATGCTCCGAAAATATCATGGTGACCCGTCCCACGTGTTAGATTTCAGCTCTGTCCAGTTGGACAAGGATTTGACTTACGAGGAGGAGCCGGTGGCAATTCTAGCCCGGCAAGTTTTCCAGTTGAGATCAAAGAGTTACCCTTCAGTTCGAGTGCAGTGGAGAGGTCAGCCTATTGAGGCAGCTACTTGGGAGTCCGAGTCCGATATGCGGAGTAGATATCCCCACCTTTTCACCAACCCAGGTGCTTTTCTATGTCCGTTCGAAGACGAACAATTGTTTTAGAGGTGGAGAATGTGATGACCCAAAAGGTCATCTTATGTTTTAAAACTCGAATCTGCGCTCTTAATCCTTAAAAATCTCATTTTTACTCTCCTCGATTTGCATGCGCAGTCCGATAAGGTTTTCGGAAAGCTGTTATGTTGAAAACTAATGAAAATAAAAAAATTTACCTTAAAAGTTGATTTTAGTTGACTTTGATCAACATTTTTGGTAAACGAGCCCGGATCCGTGCGTTGACAGTCCTGGTAGGTCTATATCGAATTATGGGACCTGGGCGTATGCCCGGAATTGAATTCGGAGGTCCCTAACTTGAGTAATGAATTTTTGATGAAAATTAAAAGTCTAAAAATTATTTATTTTTTAGAATTGATTGATATTTGGCATTGTTAGTATCGGGTCCGTATTTTGGTTCCGGATCTCGGTACATGTTCATTATGATATTTAAGACTTGTATGTGAAATTTGATGAGAAACGAAGTTGATTTGACATGATTCGGACATCCAATTGAGAAGATATGAATTTTAAAGTGTTCTTGAGAATTTCATTTGATTTGGTGCTAAATTCATAGTTCTAGGTGTTATTTTGGCGATTTGATCGTGCGAGCAAGTTCGTATGATGTTTTTAGACTTGTGTGCATGTTTGGTTTGGAGCCCCGAGGGCTCGGGTGAGTTTCGGATAGGCCACGAGATGTTTTGAACTTAAAAATTTTGCTGGTATAACTGAACCTGTTGCAGGCCTCTGATCTTGCAATTGCGAGATCAGGCATCGCAAATGCGAACATAACAGGGTCCACAATTGCAAGGCTTTCATCGCAATTTCGATCAGAAGCCTAGGCCAGCAGTTCTCGAATTTGCGAGGTTACCTTCGCAATTGCGAACGGAGTCTGGGAAGGGCAGGCTCGCAAATGCGAACATTTACTCGCATTTACGAGGTTCAGTGGTCGCAAATGCGACAATTTCGTCGCATTTGAGAATGGAGCGGGATTGTTAAGGGCATCGCAATTGCGATTGTTCCTTCGCAATTGCGAACTTTGCATTTGCGAAGCTCAGGTCGCAATTGCGACACCTGCAGCCGAGTAAAAGGGGTTTAGACGGGATTTTTCATTCATTCTTCATATTTTCAAAACCCTAAACCTTAATAGGCGATTTTCCAAAGACCAAATCTTCCCCAATTCATAGGTAAGTGATTCCTAACTCTTTTCTTTCAATCTTTTACATCTTATAACAAGATTTCAACCTAGAATCTAGAATTTTTATGGTGAAATTAGGATTTTTGGGTAGAAGTTAGCAATTTAGAAATTTGAGGATTTAGACCTCAATTTGAGGTCGGATTCCAAAACTAATTACGTATTCGGGATCGGGGGTGAATGGGTCAAAGGATTTTGGTCCGAACCTCGGGTTTTGACCAAGCGGGCCCGGGGTCGATTTTTCAACCTTTTGGAGAAAAATTTATGAAATTTAATTTATGAAATATAATTGATTCCTTTAGCAATATTTGATGTTATTGAGTCATTTTTGAATAGATATGAGTGGTTTGGAGGTGAATTTCAAAGAAAAGCTATGATTAAGAGTTTAGTGGTCTTCGGAGCAAGGTGCGTGTTGTGTCTAACTTTGGCTTGAGGGAATAGGTATTTTGTGAGTAATTTCTACGTGATTTGTTGTTGAATACGATGTATAGTTAAGGTGACAAGCATCTATGCATTGCGGTCGAGTCATAGCATGCGAGTGAAATTCCATTCTTGCAAATTTGTAGTCTTAAATCTTGTTATCCATGCTTATTGTTGTTGTTAAAATTTTGGGAGACTTGTATCCGGTTCCACCAAGGTTGATAAAATTGTGAATATTGATTCGAGGTTGAGATGTTAAATTGTGAAAGTAATTATTGATGAAATATTGATTTCTTTGTGAAACTTCTCTCTATCCGTTGTTATTGATTATGTGAATTATGAGGAAAAGTATAAAGCACGAAGGGTGATGCCGTGCGTGAGTTATTTATATGGCGAGGAAGAGTTTAAATCACGAAGGGTGATTCCGTGCATGCATTATTTATATTGTGAGGAAGAGTGTAAAGCACGAAAGGTGATGCCGTGTATATTATGAGAGGTTTAAAGCACGAAAGGTGATGCCATGTATATTGTGAGAGGTTTAAAACACGAAGGGTGATGCCGTGTATATTATGAGAGGTTTAATGCATGAAGGGTGATGTCATGCCGTTCTATTTATTTATTTGGTGAGGTTGAGAGTAAAAGCACGAAGGGTGATGCCGTGCAATTTTCCTTGTTGTTTTAATTGCTCAATTCATTTAAGGATTTTCAGTTTAATCCTGTCTTTTCATTATTCTCACTCTTTATGTTGTATTCCCCCCACTGTATGTTCCCTTCCCATTATTTCTGCGTTATTTCTTTATTTACTATTGTTGCCACTAGCATGATTATACTGTTCAAGTTATATGTGGGTGTCTTGTCCTAGCCTCGTCACTATTTCGCCGAGGTTAGGCTCGACACTTACTAGTACATGGGGTCGGTTGTACTGATGCTGCACTCTGCACTTTCTGTACAAACTTTGATACCGGCTCAGGTTGATCGAGATTTTGCTATTGGTCCGCTGTCCGAAGACTCAAGGTAGATCTGTCGGCGTTCACAGACCTTGAAGTCACCGTCTACCTTTTATGTCACTGTTGTTTTCTTTCATTCAGACAATTGTAAATTTTTTAGATTATTACTTGTAGTAAATTCTAGAATGCTCGTGAATCGTGACTCCAGATCCAGGTGGTAGTAATTAATATAGTTTTATAAAATTCCGCACCTCTTATATTTTATCTTAGTTAATCATTGTTATTTACTGAATGAAAATAAGGAATTGGTTTAACGATTTTCTAACGTTGGCTTGTGTAACGACCCGACTTGTCGTTTTAAGAATTTACGCCCCATTTAGTAACTAAAGGTCTCGAGCAGCTTCGCAATATGTATTTATGACCCGCGGGTGTGGTGGAGTTTGATTTACTAAAGACTCAGAATTAAATTAAAAGAACAATCCTTAATTTGAAGCTTAAATAGAAAGAGTTGACTGGAGAGTTGACTTTTGAGCAATCGACTCTGGAATGGAATTTTGATGATGTCAATAGCTCCGTATGGTGATTCTGGACTTAGGAGCGTGTTCGAAAAATTATTTGAAGGTCTGTAGTGGAATTAAGCTTGAAATGCCAAAAGTTGAATTTTTGGAAAATTTGCCCCGGGGGTTGACTTTTTGATATCAAGGTCGGAATCCGATTCTGGAAATTTGAATAGGTTTGTTATGTCATTTATGACTTGTGTACAAAATTTGAAGTCATTCCGAATTGATTTGATGTGTTTCAGCACAAGATAAAGAATTTGAAAGTTCATAGATTTTGATTTGAGGTGCGATTCGTCGTTTTGATATTGTCTGATGCGATTTAAGAATTTGACTAAGCTCGTATGATGTTTTAGGACATGATGGTATGTTAGGCTGAGGTCCCGGGGGGCCTCGGGTGACTTTGGATGCCAAACAGATCGAATTTGGATTTGGAGGAGGAGTTGAAGCAGCTGCGCATCTGGTATGATTGCATCTGCGCGAAAAAAGGCCGCAGGTGCGAGCTCGCGGATGCGAGAAATGAGTCGCGGAAGCGGAAAATTCATGGGCTGGCTAGGCACTGCGGGTGCAAAAAATTTGCCGCGGATGCGAAGCCGCGGGTGAAAAGAATTGTACAGCAGGTGCGAAGAATTGTACCGCGGGTGTGAAGAAATCACCGCGAGTGCGAAAATCCCTGGGCAATACAAAAACAGAGGGGTTCCGAGCTTTTTCCATTTTTGGGCATTTCAAGCTCGGGTTGGGTGATTGTTGAGTATGGTTTTCACGAGAAAACTTGAGGTAAGTCCCTTGTGATCATTTCCACTCCATAATATTGAATTATCATCGAATAATCCGATTAGATTACATGTCTTTGAGGTATAAATCGAGGGTTTGAACTCGTATTGGAATTTGATAAGATTGGTATGGTTGAACTCGTATCGGAATGGGTGTTCGGATTTCATGAAAATTTTGTCGGGTTCCGAGGAGCGAGCCTCGCGTTGACTTTTTGGAATAAAATTTTAAGTCGACGTATTATTATCCGAAATTATTTTCGATGAATTTTAATGAAGTTATACAATTAATTTGGATATATTTGAGCTGTCCGAAGGTCAATTCAAGCAAGAAGGCTATTTTGGAATATCGACCTACCTTCAAAGAATAAGTGTCTTGCTTAACCTCGAGTTGGGGAATTACCCCTTAGGCATTGAGTCTTATGTGCCATTTGTGAAATGTCAAAAGCCGTGTACGCGAGGTGACGAGTACGTACTCGGGTTTATACGTGCAAAATTCATTGAGTTGAAGTCTTAGGCATTATTGTGTAGTAAATTGAGAAATTGTGGAAAAATATTAAATTATTTATTTGCCATGTCTAAATCCTTATTGTTGAATTTGTTTTTATATGATAATTTGATGTGATTGTTACTTGAAATATTTATGAAATTTCGTGAGTACTGTTGGTTTAATATTTCTTTGAAATTAATTCCAATATGAATTTTAGTATGCAAATAATTAATTTAAGCAAGCTTAAGAAGAAGTGTTAATATAATTATCTAAATTTGTATTAATGAAGGCTTTGCTTTATGCTGACAAATTTCTATCTCTATTGATTGTTTCTGGGTGTTATATACATTATGTGGAGCCTTAAGCTATTTGTTGTGAAATTAATTAATTTTGATATATCTTTGGAATTTGGTAGTAGCCATTGGGCAAATTATGATATGAATTGATTTTATTATGTTGCCGTATAAATTATTGTGTTGTGTGAGTTATTATTTTGAGGAGATAAGGGTGGCATTTCATTGTAGTTGCGTTTGTTGGAATATTTTCTGGGCGGAGCGATAAGGGTGGCAATAGGAGTGATAAGGGTGGCTATTGATATTGTCTGGGTGGAGCGATAAGGGTGGCTATAGGAGTGATAAGGGTGGCAATAGGAGCGATAAGAGTGGCTATTGTCAGGAACGATATGTGATTATGTGGAGATTGTTGTGTTGATAAATTTCATGTGATGTTGTGATTTTCTTGTGTTTATTTTTATACCTTGTGTAATTTGTCTTGTTGTTGGTAAATTGATAACAATCTGATTTATGTTGATATTGAGCGCCTGTGGCTATTGTCAGGCGGAATATAAAATAAAATGTGGGCACGAGATACCGTGAGTAAATAATGAGGATATTTGGCACGTGAATTGTCCGTGCAGTTGTGATATGAAATGTGGGCACGAGGTGCTGTGATGAAATGATAATGATAATTGGCATGTGAATTGTCCGTGCATTTGTGATATGAAACGAGGGCACGAGGTGCCGGGGAAGTATGATGATTTGATTATGGGCACGAGGTGCCGTGGAAATATGAAAATGGGTTAAGACCCGTATTTACTAAAAATATGAAAATGGGCTGAGACTCGTATTTTGATGATTTTGAAATGAGGTGTCACATGGTGACTTTTTAATTGAAAGAATTATATTTAAAATATTTATTTGGAAGGATTTTTACTTAGAAAGTATTATATAAACGAATTGTATTTTGAAAGATATTTATTTGAGGAATTTGTATTTGAAAAGATTTATTGAAAGAATTATATTTGAAAAATAATTATTTGAGAAAATTATATTTGAAAGAGAGTTATCTGGAAGAACTATGTGATAGACATTTATTTGAAGGGCTTGATTTAATTGGATGTAATTGTGTTTATTAATTGTTGAGTGGTATTAATGGTATTCTTGTTGTCTGTTGTGCATATCACTGGTTGTTTTATCGTGCCTTTATTATTATTTGTTTCCTATTATTTTGTATATCATATTGCACAGGTTATTAATTAGTGAGTGTCTTGACTGTACCTTGTCTCTACTCCATTGAGGTTAGTCTTGATACTTACTGGGCACTGCTGTGATGTGCTCACTCTACATTTTTGCACATTTTGTGCAGAGCCAGGTATTGAAGATAACGGACTTGAGCAGAGTTAAAGCGGGATTGTAGGGATTCAAGATAGAGCTGCTTGGTCGTCGCAGTCCCTTTGAGTCTTTTCATTTCATTGTACTGTTAATTTGTAATCACACAGTATTGTACATTCGGTCCTCGTGATCATTCCATTTATTCAGTTAGAGTTTGTGACTCAATACTACCACTCTTGGGAGGTTGTATATTATAATTATTTTCGCTTATAGTTTTGATTATTTATTTAATTAAAAAACAAAATGGCTTCAAAAATGCAATGAAAATCGGCTTACCTAGTATTAGAGACTAGGTGCCATCACGACTCCTGTGGTGGGATTTTGGGTCGTGACAACTTAGTATCAGAGCTCTAGGTTCATAGGTTCTACGAGTTACGAATGATTCTAGTAGAGTCTTGCAGATCGGTACGGAGACGTCTGTACTTATCTTCGAGAGGCTACAGAACTGTTAGGAAATTTCCATTTCATTCATTCCTGGAGTGCGGAATTTGTTGAATTTGGAATTTGAACCTTTGTATCTCCATTCTCTCACAGAAGGTGAGGACACGTGCTACTGGGTTAGGTGAGCAGGCATCCGCACATACTGTTAGGGCTGCAAGAGTCCGGGGCTGAGATAGAGGCCGAGGTAGAGGTCGAGGGAGGGCACGTGCCGCGACTAGAGAACCTAGCAGAACAATAGTTGGGGAGCCACTAGTAGCTCCAGTTGGGGGACAGGTACCAAAAGCTCTTGTTGTTACCCCAGGACTTTAGGAGACTTTGGCACAGTTCCTGAGTATGTTTGGTATATTAACTCAGGCGGGATTGATCTATGTTGCACCAAACATTCCGCAGATTGGGGGAGTAGCTCAGACTCCTACCAAAACTTCAGAGCTGCAGGCTCACGTTAGTCAGGTTCCGGGTTTAGTATACAACCTGTTATTCCGGTTCGGCCTGAGGTCAGGCCCGAGGCATCAAAAGAAGAACAAAAGAAATTTGAAAGGTTTAAGAAATATGATCCACCAACTTTCAGTGGCACAGCTACAGAAGATGCCCAAGAATTTCTAGAAAATTGTCAACGTATTCTCCGTACCATGGGTATTGTGGAGGTGAGCGGTGTTGCCTTTACTACATTTGAACTGTCAGGCGCAGCGTATCGGTGGTGGCAAATCTATGAAGAAGGTAGAGCAGTCGATGCCACACCACCAACTTGGGCTCAATTTTCGGAAATGTTCTTGAAAGAGTTTGTTCCCCAGACTCTCAAAGATGCGTGGCGCACAGATCTTGAACGGTTACGTCAGGTCACTATGACAGTGTCAGAATATGCTATCAAGTTCAACGAGTTAGCTCGCCATGCACCTATCTTAGTTCCTACAATCAGAGAACGGGTCCGCAGATTCATTGAGGGGCTCGATTATGATATTAAAATATGCATGGCTCGAGAATTGCAAACTGATGCTTTATTTCAGCAAGTAGTGGAGATTGCAAGGAAGATTGAGGGTGTTTTAGGCGAGGAAAGGGAGTCTAAAGAGGCCAAAAGGTCTCGAAGATCTGGAGGGTTCAATGGATTTTACTCTTCAGCTAGAACCCATTATAGCGGAGGCTCGAGCAGTCGGTCAGCTCAGTCCGCAAATCGGATTACTCGGGGTGCTCCAATTTATAGTGCACCACTGACACGAAATTCTTACAGTGGTTATTCCAGTTATCCGGCACAAACTCAGTACGAGCAGCCGCGACCTCACAAGGGTTGTTATGAGTGTAGTGATACTAGGCATATCATGAGAGATTGTCCCAAACTTGGGAGGGGTGGGTTTCATCAGAACACTCCAGCTACAAGCTTTATTCCAGTTGATACTCCACATGCATAGTCAGCTAGAGGTGGAGGACAGGCAGGTAGTGGACGCCTAAGAGGTGGAGGCCCGACCCGTTGATTTAATCACTATGATTTGGTTGAGGCCAATACACCAGATGGTGTCGTTGCAGGTACGATCCTGATTTTTATTATAAAAGAATATTTTCCTTAATTTGATTTGGTTCTGAATAGTGAGGTGAGTCCTCCTATTATGCTCCACTTATGGTAAGCTTCGTAAATTTGTGACCCACTTATATGTTTATCCCTGTTGGGAGATTTAAAGATGTGAGTCCATGTCTGTTATTTTATTTCTGTACACCATTGAGGGCTATAAGTCCAAAAATAATTTTTATTATTCATTACAGTGGGTTTAATGTGTTTCGAAATAATTAATTCCAATTTTTATGAATTATATGCCCTACCGGTATGAGGGTTCATTATATGTTGTTAAAATTGATTATGAAATGTATTGAAAAGAAGAAATAAAGTAAATTGAAAATTTCAGTTGGCACAATGTTCAACATAATTGTGATTCGGATTTGAGGATGAGATCCTTACATTTTTACATGATGTGAAATATTTAAACCGGGCTGCAAGACGCGATGAAAGTTATATAGGAACGAGGTCCTTGTGGTGAAATATTTATGAGTTTAAAATTCTCCCTTGTGAAATTTAATTTGTGCAATAATATTTATAGGGAGTCATGCGGTTAGGCTTATTTGATAATGCTTGTATATTTTCTGTTCATATTCAGCCATTTTCGTGCTGTAAATATTGAGTTTTAGCCCAGGTGGCGTTAAATGTGACTCATTAATCCGAGTAAGTAATCATGAGGTCTTCATGCCTCACGTTCTGTTGCCAGTATTGTGAAACTTTGAAACGAGGTGATGGTTAATATGAGATTAATTGATGATGCTGGAATTAATTGTGAACAGGTTTTAAGACCAGAGATCTGGTGATGAGCATACATATGATGTTCTTTATGTCTTGATATCATTATGCTAAGGCAATGCTGAGATTATTTTATTGATATATACCCTGTGGTATTTTGTTGGGTTGTGGATATTTTGTTAGGGGGTGTTTGGGTGCTACTCTGGCTGGTGGATAGGCCCAATTACAGGGGAGACTCTACCGAAAATTCTGAAAAATTTGGGAGTTAGTAAAATTTGGAGGATTGAGATTTGCAAAGGAAAAGATAAGTTATGTTATGTGTTTGAGGGCGAATGACCCTAAGCGGGGAAGAATGAAACACCCCAGAAACAATTATTTTTTTTAAGTACTTCAACATTATCAAGCAAAATTGATATGTTCATAGGCATGAGTCGCTATATCCAGTTCAGACT